>NC_087172.1:6030000-6037500 GCF_035594125.1 Scylla paramamosain | reverse complement strand
AGAGGCACACTAACTACTCAGTACAGGGGAGTACGCACTTAAATAATGGTACGGTGTTTGTCAGTTAATGTTAAACCTTCATTACGTCTAAGATAATTGGCTTGTCGTAGTGTTAATTGAGTTGGTGAGTAATACGTGAGACAGAGTAATAATACGGAATGTGGAGGTTAGGGTCCTATTGCTGGGTGTGAATTCTGCAGGGGGCACTTGATGTGTATTAAGTAGATAGGGAGGTATGTAGGTATGAAGGTAGACGGATATGTAGGTAGTAAGATGTGTAGGTAGGCAGAGCTTGGTAGGTAGATAGAAAGGTAGGTAGATATAACTACATACATACATACATACATACATACATACATACATACATACATACATAAGCAGAGATATACTGATAGATAGATACAGATAGATAGATACATGCATACATACATACATGCATACATACATACATACAAGTAAGCCAAAGCCCTCTTACATAAAAAAAAAAATAGACAAGTGAATATAAATAAGAGATACATTCATATATGCAAGCAGAGAGAGAGAGAGAGAGAGAGAGAGAGAGAGAGAGAGAGAGAGAGAGAGAGAGAGAGAGAGAGAGAGAGAGAGAGAGAGAGAGAGAGAGAGAGAGAGAGAGAGAATTGTGGATTATTCGTAAGATATATTTTCTTTATAATGTGAAATTTACCTTTTTTTTTTGTGTGTGTAAATGGAATAATCTTGTGTTTCCTCTCTCTCTCTCTGTCTCTCTCTCTCTCTCTCTCTCTCTCTCTCTCTCTCTCTCTCTCTCTCTCTGGCAGGAAAACTCGCAAATTCACTCAGCGTTTGCATAATTTGATACTTCCTCTCTCTCTCTCTCTCTCTCTCTCTCTCTCTCTCTCTCTCTCTCTCTCTCTCTCTCTCTCTCTCTCTCTCTCTCTCTCTCTCACCAAACTACTCATATACTTGCCTTTTTTCCTATTTGCCTTTTTTCTACCTAACCATACATAACCTCCGTGACCCAACCCGACCTAACCTGACCTGACCTCCCTAGTACACACCGGTAGACGCTCACTTGTGCCGGCAGGGAAAACTTTGGGCAGGTAATGAGGCTGAAATTACCTGGAGAAAAAAAGGAAGAGGAAGTGGAAGGGAAAAAAAAAAGAGAAACTGCTTTTTTATTCTTTCTCAAAGCGGCAAGAAAAATGGAGGAGAAGGAGGAGGAGGAGGAGGAGGAGGAGGAGGAGGAGGAGGAGGAGGAGGAGGTTATGGAATAGGATGGGGAGTAAGATCAGAATTATAAGGAGAAAAGAAGGAAGAGAGAGAGAGAGAGAGAGAGAGAGAGAGAGAGAGAGAGAGAGAGAGAGAGAGAGAGAGAGAGAGAGAGAGAGAGAGAGAGAGAGAGAACGAGGAGGTAAAAAGACAGAAGGAGAAGGATGGAGACGGAGAAATTGAAGGAGGAGGAGGAGGAGGAGGAGGAGGAGGAGGAGGAGGAGGAGGAGGAGGAGGAGGAGGAGGATCCAATCAAATAAAACAGTTTTCTTCTTTTCCTCTTCAATGATTTCTCAATTTTGTACCCCCAACTTCTGTTTAATAAGAAAACCTTCCGTATTTTCCCACCTTGAGACCCTAACGCTTTTCACTCTTAAATCTAATATTGCCTTATTTTCAAACCTATCGATCCTTACAGACACACACACACACACACACACACACACACACACACACACACTATTATTTATTTTGGATACTTATTTTGAGAGAGAGAGAGAGAGAGAGAGAGAGAGAGAGAGAGAGAGAGAGAGAGAGAGAGAGAGAGAGAGAGAGAGAGAGAGAGAGAGAGAGAGAGAGAGAAATACATATTTGAAAGATATGAAAGTGGCTGACAAACAAGAAAAGACAGCATCCTACTTCTCTCTCCACCTTCCACCTCTCACTCCACCTCCGCCGTCTCCTGCACCTTCTATTCCCCACTCCACCTTCACTCACTTGAGCAGAGACAACCCGCATGAGGGAGAAAACACCTTAACAACTGAATGGCCAATTAACTAGTGCACGTGTTTACTGTGAGTCACCAGCTACCCACACCACCACACACCCACAACAACACATCTCTCTCCACACCACTACCCACAACCACACACACACTCACAAAGGCTGGTTATTCAGTGTATGGTAGAGTGAATGAATGAGTGAGTTGAATGAATAACAGAAGGAATACGGCACATGTGGAAGACAGTGAAAAGAGAAAGAATTTAAGGAAGATTAGACGTGTTCTGAAATGAAATAATGGTTCATTACTCAAGTGTATTTAATTATGTATGAATGTGGAAAAAAAGGGATAAAAAATAAATAGACTAAGCGGTAAGGATATATATATTTTTTTGTGTGTGTGTATGATAAGATAATGTTTGATCACTTAAATGTATGAATAGGAAAAAATATGTACCTTGAAAGAGAGAGAGAGAGAGAGAGAGAGAGAGAGAGAGAGAGAGAGAGAGAGAGAGAGAGAGAGAGAGAGAGAGAGAGAGAGAGAGAGAGAGAGAGAGAGAGAATACCAACCGCTGCCCACGCCACCCACAGACACCCACACCCATATCCATCTTTCCTCTCCACACACACATACACACACCCACACGCACCCACATGTTCCCTCTCCACACGCTCGCCACCCACATCCACTTGAGGCGATCGCTGTTTGTATCTCTCACGCACCATTTCACTTAACTGCCTTAATTACATTTATCGGGCAAGTCTGTGCAGTGTGCTGGTCACGACACACATTCCACAGCTCCTCAACTCTGACTGCAAGCACAAGCGACACTCAACGCTCCAAAAACCTCGTAAAATCTCTGAGTTTTCTTCTTTATTAAATTTTGATTACCTCCTTTTTTTTTCGTAAAGTGCAAAATTTTTCATTCACAAGTTTAGGTAATGCAGTTTCATCCTGTTGTCTTGATGTCTAGTTTATCTTCAGATTTTTATTTTTATCTTTGTACATTCGTTCACACTTTAATACATGTACGTAATGAACTAGCATTCTATTTCAACACATGTCTAGTCTGTCTCTATCTTTTTTTCTTTTTTACTTCTCATATTTACTGTATTCCTCACAAGCATATTCGTCAACATTAATTAATTCTCTCGTACATTGTTTAATCTTCCCGCATGGTGTCATTTTAAAACTAGTCTCCTTTCTTTTCACATTTATTATATTCATCACAATGTTCGTATACTCTTTCACACGTACTCTCACGCAAAAAGTATATTCTGCCGCCGTCCCACTGTTGCTAAAGACAAGCCTCACTCCTCTCTCCTTCTAAACCTTCTTCAGCATCACCTACATTACTTCCACACGTAACACGCCTCCCGTCTCTCATACACTGTCAACAACGTATCCTATTCTTACAAAACACATCTAGTCATCTTATACGGAACCATTTTATTCTGAAATCTTCTGCATTCCTTAACCTTCTATTATATTCCCCCGCGTACCCTAAATCTCTTTCCTCATTCTGCTTATCCTCTTCTGATAAAACACTCCGTCTTCTTATTTCCTTATCTCTTTATTCTTAAATTCATTATATTTTTTTTAACATTCTATTATATTCCCCATCAACGTACGTAAATACCTTCTCTCATCCTGCTTATCCTCTCCTTACAAAACACATCTAGTCAGTCTCTTTATAAATATTTATTTTCAAATCCAGACATTGCTTAATTTTTCATCATATTTCCCCGAACGTACATAAATGCCTTTCCCTGCCCTTCTTCATCCTCATTATTCTCTCCTCACAAAACACGCCTAGTTTCCTTATATCTCAATTTCTAAATCCATATATTCCTTAATCTATTTCTTAGAACTACTTGAATACCTTTCCTCATTCTGTTAATCTCTCCTTAACAAAACATAAAACACATCTCTTCTTATATCTCTTCTATTCTTAAATGCATTATATTCATTAACTTTCTCTCATGTTTTATATTTCTCTTCAGTCTACATGAATACCTTTCCCCATTCTGCTCACCCTTTACTTACAAAACACATGTAGTGTCCTAATATCTCTTTATTTTCAAATCCATTATATTCCTCAGCTTTCAATTATACTCCCCTTAAACTTAAATACATGTACCTTTTCTCATTTTGTTTATCTTCTTACAAAACACATCTAGTCTTCTTATATCTTTCCACTCTTAATATTATATCCCTTAACCTTCTATCATATTTCTCCCTCAACATACATAAACACCTTTCCTTATCCTGCTTATCCTCTCCTTGCAAAACCCGCCTGGTCTCCTTTCTTCATCTTCCCGCCTCACGCTCCCTTCTCGCAGTTCACAATCTCATTCTTTCCCCTGACGCGCTACGCCTGTGTCTGCCTCCTGCTTCCATCACCCGCCACACGCACCTTTCAAGTTACTCGTGCCCCCACCGTGAATTCTCCCTCTATTCTCTCTCTCTGCAGCATCTCGCGCTCCCAGGGGCAAGAGCTGAGCGGACTGTGCTGTCTGCTGATGCCCAAACGTTTGCTCTCTGATTCTTTCTTCTCGTGTTCTCTTGGAAGTGAGTTTAAAATTTGTTGTTGATCTAATTTAACTTGACACGATCTAATAATTTCACCGATCTATGTATTCCTTTGATTGTTATGAGTTTCTTCAAGGTGATTCAAATAGCCTGATTTATGCTTATGGTTGATTTTCGAAACACGTCACTGGCAATAGTAGAAATGACAGAGGTGTTATTTTTTTATTTATTTATTTATTTTTTTTAGCGCCTGTATTTTTTATTTGAGGTAGCTTAAATGGCCAAATATAATACCAAAATGTTTTAACAGCAACAGAATAAAAAAAAAAAAACAGTTGAAATCTACAAGCCTTTTAATTTTTTACATTTTTTTTTTAAAGATGAATTTGTTATCTATTTTCACAATTTTATGGAGAGTTAATACTTTCATGTCACATCATTTCGCTATTGACATCTTCGAAAGTTAGCTCAAGGCAAGACTAAATGATAAGATGACTGAAGATTTGAGGAAGTGTTAAGAACTTTACCAGTGGATCAATTAGCTGCCCCGCCAGAAGGGTGGAGGAAGCACAGGGAGGCGTCTTCTTACTCAGCTCAACCTACCGTGACGTAGTAAAAGGTCAACGCTCCAGTGTACAGCACAGCAAATTTGTTCCAAGCTTTGTCCTTTTTACCTGTCATTTTTCACACAACTCACACAATTTACAGCCAGCCTGATCACACGCAACTCTCTCTCCTTCACGCAAACACACACACACACACACACACACACACACACACACACACACACACACACACACACACACACACACACACACACACACACACACACACACACACTTGAGCATATCCTACCTGTCTTGTAAAATACCTTGCCATCATCTACCTGTCGCCCACTCGCCCCGTAAAGTTTGGAGGCATCCTTCGTGACACTCCAATCAAATATATCAAATTCCTTCTAGAATTCCACGGACGCTGCCTGGAGACTCTCACCTTTTCCGAAGATATTTCTGTGCAGCCAATTTCTTTCTGCACGTGTGTGTGTGTGTGTGTGTGTGTGTGTGTGTGTGTGTGTGTGTGTGTGTGTGTGTGTGTGTGTGTGTGTGTGTGTGTGTGTGTGTGTGTGTGTGTGTGTGTGTGTGTCACTACAAGACGTGTGTATATATTAAATATTTCCTTAATTTAATAAGAAAACACATACAAGTCTAGCTCCTTAATTAACTCTGCGCACCTCACGGAGAGAAATATTTAAACTCAGGTATGTTACTTTGACCTTTATGGTGACAGTTCATTGGGGTTTATTTTTTTCCTCGTATTCTAGTCCCCAGTTTTCTTATTTGCATTCCATTTGAGTTTTAATTCTACCTAACAAGGACAAAAAAATTGCAGGAGTAGTTTCTCAAGTATGAATGTGTCAAATGATGAAAGTTGTACATATTAATTCTTTGTCTTGAGCGTAAAGATGGACTGACATTTCTGTAACTTTCATGTAAAGAACAATGGAGCTTCTTTTGTCTCGCTAATCAGTGTGTCATGAAGCAGAGGTTGTTTTTACCTTCTTTCATTTAAGGAAACTCAGGCACGTTTCTTTATTTTTTTCATCATCAGTGTCTTGCCAAATAGTTCAAATTCTCCTCTCGTACTTTTGTCTTTCTATGTCTTGTTAAAAAAAAGTTAATTAAATTCTCTTGTCACATATTCAACTTTCACAATCTTTGTGGCATAAAAATCTAGATGCTCTTCTATTTTCAACTCTCTTTGCTTTCCTTAACAAGGTGTTGTAGATCCTCTTTGTTTCTTCACCTTGACATTCCAAATTATCTCAATTTTTTTTACCTTCCTTTGTCATGCTAAAGAGAAATGTTGATTATCTTCTCGCATTTTAAGTTATCATGTCTCGCTTGAAAACCATATTTGCTTCTTGTATTTCCAACCTGTCATATCTTATAAAAGTAATCTTGATTCTCTTCTCGTATTTTCATATTTCAGTGTCTTACTGAGACAATAATAATATTCTTTCTTACTCCAGCTTACAATGTCGTCCTCTGTGTTTCTTCGCCTTTCTATTCTAAATTATATTTTTGCTTCTTAAACTTCCTTTTTTTTTGTGTTAAAAAGATAAAATCCATTTTATTTATTTGTTTATTTTTCTTTTACTGTTCATGTCAGGTGAGAATTCCTTTTGTATTTTCAGCCTTTCATATCTTACAAAAGTCATCTAAATTTTCTTCTCGTACTTCTAGGTTTAAGTGTCTTGCAGAGAAAATGATAATTTAGGTCTTGTTCTTGCTCCTTCAGTTATTTAATTTCTTCCCAAGTAAAATATATTTTCTCTATGTTTCTTTACCTTTCGGTTCTTAATCTCTATATTGAACTTACTTTGTCGTATTAAAAAGAGAAAATTTAGATGATCTTTTCTTGTTTTTTAGCTTTCCATATCTCTCAAGAAAATATCTAGATTTCATCTTGTATCTTTAACCTTTCATATCTCACAAAAAGATATCTAAATTTTCTTCCCGTATTTCCAGCTTACAGTGTCTTACTGAGAAAATAATTATATGATCTTAATGTTCTTCCCTCAGCTTTCCATGTCTTGTTAAACAAGATATAACTGTGTTTTTTCTTTCACTTTCCAATTCTGAATCTCTCTATTTCAACTTTTGTCGTGTTAAAAAACAAAATCTAAATGATCTTTTCGTATTTTCAACTTCCCATGTCTCTCAAGAAAATATCTAGACTTCATCTTGCATTTTCAACCTGTCATATATCACAAATGCAATCTAAATTCTTTTCCCTTATTTCCAGCCTTAGTGTCTTACTGAGAAAATAATAATATAGATCTTATTCTTTCTCCTTCAGCTTTCCATGTCTTCCCAAGTAAGATATTACAGATTCTCTCTATTTGTTCACCTTTCCAATGCAGATTATCTATCTCTTTAACTTCCTCTGTCGTGTTGAAGAGAGAACATCTGGTTTATTTTCTAGTATTTTAAACTTTC
>NC_087172.1:6012500-6022500 GCF_035594125.1 Scylla paramamosain | reverse complement strand
CCCTTTTTTGTACTACAGTCACTAGGCATTGAATCTGTTAGCCTTCTTACTTCACCTATGACTGGGTATTTTTCCTGAAGTTCTGTGACTGCTTTAATACAGTCAACAAGTTAACACCTTTGACTGGCACCAGGTACACCTTTTCCTATTTACCAATCTGAGACATCTTCACTTGTTCTGTCACATCCAATCATTGAACTGGGAAAAAAAATTGCAAAATATATTCTTTTTTCACCAATAATTATCTTGTAGATGGTTAAAAGACTTCACCCATTGCTTCTGGTGCTGTTGAATGTTTCGTGTAGCAGTGAAAGAGCTAATTATTGTGCCTTCGTAATATTCTGGGTTGAAAAATCAGCAGTTTCATACAATTTTAACTTACTCTAAGACTCTAAGGTCCAAGAAGTCACCCGGATTCCAAAGGTTGAGAGGTCGTGTTGTTTATGAGAGGCGACATCAACCTCCTATTGTCTGTCTTATAAGTGTTTCCATGCATATTTTTATAGAGTACTATCAATGTTAACTGAGGGTCTTAGCAGTGTAACAGATTAAATATTTTGGAAAGAGTTATTCAGCGAGCCAAATGTACTGTAGACATACAAACTAATCTAATAGGCCGGGGAAATATGAAAAAAAGGGTTGGAAATGAGGTACATAAAAGACAGCACATCAAAGCAGGTTGATGATGAATGAGATAATTAATTAGATTTCCCTGGAAGCTTAATGAGCGTGGAAGGCAAGCCGGTGAAACGAGGAGCGGGGCGAGTGCGCACAATGTGAATTTTTTAACATACTCGGTGAGACAAGAACATAATACACTGGTGGATTGAAAAAGGGAAATATTGTGTAGAGTGTAGACAGTGGAAGATTGCAGGGGAAAAACGAAACAAAAAGTGTATGGTTTATCTAGGAAATTATGTCATATTGTAGAAAATGAATAGATAAATATATAAAATGTTTGAGATAGAAAGGAATCAGTATCAGACTTTTTTGCTTACTAATGATAAGATGAACAATATTTAACTCTCTCTCTCTCTCTCTCTCTCTCTCTCTCTCTCTCTCTCTCTCTCTCTCTCTCTCCTCTTCTCTTCTCTCTCTCTCTCTCTCTTTAATCACCTTACATGAAATTACTGAGCAAAGACAAAACTACTTAGGGACACTGAAATATTCTGACTGTTCCTTCATTCCTGTTGCTGCTACTTACGGCCTTAAAAATCATCCTCTGGTCTTGCTTTCTGACTCCCTTATTAACCCTTTGACTACTAATGACACACTTTTCACTTCATATGAGTAACCTTTGATGATTTATGGAGCCAGAATAAAGCAGGAGACACTGAAACACTTGAACGGATTCACTGTTCACTCCCTTTCCTTCCTGTCAATTACCTCTTGAAATTATGTTCTAAACTTACAACACAGCACTTCCATCCATCCACAGCAGTCAAAAGGTTAGGTTTGGTTTAATATGGTTGGGTAAAGTTAGGTTAGGTTAGGTTTGGTTTGGTTTGGTTAGGTTAAGTTAGGTTTGGTCAGGTTAGGTTAGGTTAAGTTAGGTTTGGTTTGGTTAGGTTAAGTTAGGTTTGGTTTGGTTTGGTTTGGTTTGGTTTGGTTAGGTTTGGTTAGGTTAAGTTAGGTTAGGTTAGGATAGGTTGGGTTGGGTTGGTTAGTTTAGGCTAGGTTAGGTTAGATTAGGTTAGGTTAGGTTAGGTTAGGTTGGGTTGGGTTGGGTTGGGTTGGTTAGTTTAGGTTAGGTTAGGTTAGATTAGGTTAATTGAGGTTAGAGTAGGTTATGTCATGTCAAACAGTTAAAAGTTTGGCACCCTAAATGAACTCTTTTTACCTAATTTCGTTACCTTTGACTAACGCCCAGCTTACATTAAAAAAAGAAAAAAAAAGCACCGTAAATTTCCACCAGACTATTTAATTTGAGTAGAAGAGAGTGGATTGCAAGAGCCATTGAACATCCTGAAGCTCTAAGGCACCTGATGATTGAGTTTTAGAGAGGAAAATGAGGTAAAGAGTAATACCAAGCGGGCCACGTTCTTTGGTGACATTAATACTTGAATAGCAGCGAGAGGCGCAGCACACGGCATAGAAGATGAGGGGAGGGAGTTACACTGATGAGAATAAATTATGTACAAATCCCAGCAGGGTATTATGGTTCGTATTATCAATGAACAGTACAAGTGGCAGTTAAATTTTCTATGAGTAATCCACCCAAGAGAGAGAAAAAAAAAGGGAGTGGTAAAGGAGAATGCCAAGGAAAAGGGGTAATGAAACGGAAAGGTGGAAGAGAAGGAAGAGGGGAACAATGACAAATGAGAAAGTGAATGGGGAAAAAGGATTAAGAGAAGGAAAAGGGGAAAAAAAGGTTAAAGGGACAAGGAAAAGAAAAACAAAAAACAAAAACCAGAGAGGAAAAACGATAAGAATTAGTGAAAATGAAGTAAAAAAAATAGGGAGGAAGGAAAGGAAAAAAAAAGACTAAGAAAGAAAAAGTGGAGTACGAAAAAAGGACAAGGAAAACAAAAAAAAAACAGAAAAGACATTTAAAACCACAAAATCACAAGACCATAGAGAGAATGGAAAATAATATTAAAAATAAAAAGAAAATATAAAAATTACGAAAACACAGGATCGAGAGAGAGAGAGAGAGAGAGAGAGAGAGAGAGAGAGAGAGAGAGAGAGAGAGAGAGAGAGAGAGAGAGAGAGAGAGAGAGAGAGAGAGAAAGCAAACTACACGACACTAAAACACAGTATTTACCTCAAGCTTCCTAATGAGTTACGGACGAACCAGACGTATGGAGGAGAGCCCAATACATTAGACGTCCCACGAACAACCCAATATCAACAGCAGCGTCATGTAAACACCAGAGACAAGTTAATTACAAAGAGGGAGGGAGGGAGGTTGCCACGTTGAAAACCACGAGCTGCGAGGAGGAGACAAATTTGGGACACAGAATGGAGGAATAATGTGCCCCTAACCTAGTACATTTCAGTGACGTGGCTTCAGATCGAGCAGAGGGAGATAAACGAGGGGACACTAAAGGGGAAATGTTGGAGCAGCTGTGGTTGAAACGGGGCCAAGGGAAGGGAAGGGGAGGGAAGGGAGGGCAAGGGAAGGGGATGGTCTGTCTGTTCCTCGGGGTGTTATTCAGTCAGATGTCTTGTTTTTGTACCATCAGTTCCTGCCGTGTTCTGTCTCGCTGCCTGAGTCTTCTGTGTTATCAATTGTCTTTCCTTTTCTTCTTCTCTTCATCGTTTGAAGTTTATATATTGTCAGGTGTGTTGTTTTTGTATTATCAGTCCCTGGCGTGTGCTGTCTCGCTGCCTGTGTCTTCTGTTCTATCAAGTTTCTTTGCTTTTCTTCATCCTCTCTTGCTGTTCAAAGTTTATGTGTCGTTTTCTTGGTTCTTATTCATGTTGTTCAGTTGATTTCAGTTGATAGTCAGGAGTCTGGTCTATATCATCACACTGGCACTTTTTTTTTTGTCCTTGTCTTCTTTTTTCTTTATTCTCTTTCATATTATCTTCCTTTATTGTTCAGTTCACTTCATTTCTTTGTCAGGAGTGTAATCTATATTTACACTGAGGTTTTTTTTTTTCGATGTTTTTGTCTTCTGTTTTTTTTTTTCCTTTTCCCTTTTTTTCTCTTATTGTTCAAAGCATACTCACTGTTCCATTCGCTTCTTCAGTTGTTTTGTCGTCTAACAAGTGCTCTCCAGGTTTCAAGACGTTTCACAATGCATTTTGAACTTGTTTTCCATCTTTTCATAGGCCTGGCACCTTCAGTGAGCCTTTTTCACTAGTTTTGGTGCCCTTGGTCAGATTCCCTCCTACATAAAAGATGTGTTCTTCATCTTTGTATGGATGTTGTAATGTTACGTTTATCTCCTTTCATACTTACATTCTGTATATCCACTGTGCTTGGCAGGTCATTAATCTTAACTCCTGTGATCTAAAAATAATGTCACTTGTCATGTTTTGTAAGACTTGCAGCAGATTTGAGGACTTAACTCTTTCACAGCTGGACACGTGTTTTTCCATAATCATTGACAACATTACAGACACTTTTGTATCCTGCCTGTGACTTCAAATGTTCCAAGAGGAGCATCAAGATATCTCAGAAACAAAAACTAAGTTGCTCTCTCTCTCTCTCTCTCTCTCTCTCTCTCTCTCTCTCTCTCTCTCTCTCTCTCTCTCTCTCTCTCTCTCTCTCTCTCCTTGTGTGTATGTGTGTGTGTGTGTGTGTGTGTGTGTGTGTGTGTGTGTGTGTGTGTGTGTGTGTGTGTGTGTGTGTGTGTGTAATAATTTCTTTCCTCTCTGACTGTTAGAAGGACTGGCAAAGGAGAGATAGAATTAGGACTGAGGGAAAGCGCTAGACAGTGAAGCAAATGCAATCTGTTCCTCGACTACTGAGCATGACGAAATACGAGCAAGGACTCCAGCGCGCGCCATAATAACTCACAGCTACTCGGAAATGTGTGTTCATAATGTAAAACAACTGAGCATTATCAAAAATTTACGCCCCTGCTGGAGCTACAAGAGAATATCGCCGAATTATTTAAATAAATCCAAACGCGGAAAATGGAATTCGGGGAGACAAATACTGTGTTATGAAAATTTGTGTGAAATGAACATGTGGCGGGAAACAGAATGCGGGGGAAGAGGAAACCCGCTTTACACTGCAGGAAAACAGAAATATTTTGAAGTAACATGCGTACATATCTTTTTAGCAGTGATGGCACTTAGTTTAGCAGATATCAAAGGAGAGTTTTAAAGAGAAGATTAGATAAATTAACGGGTAACAATCAAAGTGAATACCGATGCAAAGGAACTGGCGCATGAGGGAGCTTCTCTTATCCTCTTATGTTATATCTTTGTCGATGACCAATACGCTTCCTGGTATCAGTTCCTCCTATGTAGTATTCTTAAGCATTCATTCTGAGGTCTCACTCAAGATCAAAGGGAAAATAAAGAGGCAATTCGAAATATTGAGGCCACAAAGAAAGTGAAAGTCAAATTTTCTGACACTGAAGACGGAAGGAAGCGAAAAGACACGGTAATGATATACAAATGAGAACCATCGCGGAGAAAGAATTGGCGGAAAAAAATCCACGAGCATGAAGCGGCAGATCAAAAATTCACAAGAGAAAAATTGCATGAAAGAAGGATCAGGAAAGATGTATGAATATAATATCTTTTCAAATAAATGAGGCAGACACGTGGCTACAGTTGCTGCGGGAATATTGGAGAGGTATTTAAGTGGCACAGGGAACGATGTGACAAGGGTTATGTGGAGAAAATCTTTAGGGTTAGAAATTAGGATAAAACTTGGAAGTAATGTGTTCAACCTTGAGAAAACTAGATTTAAAAAGATCAAGGAAAAAATTGGCTCTCAAATAAAATGAAAAATGACTGCAAAAAGATTGAGGAGTCTGGTTGTTAGTGCCGGAGTCAATAGGGAGCCTCAAAAGACGTGATGAATATGTGGACAGGGGTGATAATTGGAAGTACGTAAGTATGGTTCATAGAGGGACAGCACGTGTGGGTCTACCGGCTTCTTCCAGCTTCCCTAATGGTATTCCTCTGTATGCAAGGACTATCTTCACTTGGGAGATGATATTATATAGCAGTGTTACGAGTAGTGTTGCGGAACGCGGTAGCACGTATTGACATATCCGTTTGACACACACACACACACACACACACACACACACACAGACACACACACACACACACACACACACACACACACACGCAAAGGTCACGTATGCATTGCAGTTTCATCCACCATATCATTTTACAAGAATTCACAACTATCCTTCATCTTTATTCTTGTCATAGTCCATTTCCTCCTCGCCTTCATATCTCCTCCTTCTCCTCCACTTTTCCTCCTCCTCCTCCTCCTGGTCCCCTCCACCGTCTCCTCCCCCTTCTCTTCTTGTCCAGCACCGGATACAAGTACCAATAGTGAAAGTTTTTATCTCTTTCCAATAAAATTTCCATGCAGTTTCCCCACACTGCATGGCATTTCTTCTTCCCCTGCTAGCCTGGCTGAGGGACTGGTGGAGTGGAAGGAGTCTCCGTCCCTGCTGTTATATATTTTTTTTCTGGATGTTAGGTAGTATAGATCCCAGAAACAACTTCATAAGGGAGGGAGGTATGCTGCTGTTTGTGCTTCCTTTGTGTTCCTTCTTCCTCTGCTTCTCCTCCTATTCCACCATCTACTACTACTACTACTACCACTACTATTCCTACTACTACTACTACTACTACTATTACTACTACTACTACTACCACCACCACTGCTACCATTACTATTTTTCTTTCTTTATTTCTTCTTCTTCTTCTTCTTCTTCTACCATTACTATTTTTCTTTCTTTCCTTCTTCTTCTTCTTCTTCTTCTTCTTCTTCTTCTTCTTCTTCTTCTTCTTCTTCTTCTTCTACTATTACTATTTTTCTTTCCTTCTTTCCTTCTTCTTCTTCTTCTTCTACCATTACTATTTTTCTTTCTTTCCTCCTCCTCCTTCTTCTTCTTCTTCTTCTTCTTCTTCTTCTTCTTCTGCTGCTGCTGCTGCTGCTGCTACTGCTGCTGCTACTGCTGCTGCTACTGCTGCTGCTACTGCTGCTGCTCCTGCTGCTCCTCCTCCTCTTTCTCCTCCTCCTCCTCTTCCATATTCTGCTTCACCTTCTCCATTTCCTCTTGTTCCTCCTGCTCCTGCTCCTCCTCCTCCTCCACCTCCTCCTCCTGTTCCTCCTCCCACCCCCGCGTCAAGCCAGACAGCCGCCCCCTCCACCTCCCGCCAATTCAAACTAACAGCTGCTCCCGACTCCAACTTTTGCTCCCGTTTCAGCTTCGTGTTTGATCAACTTCCAGATACATTTTGCTTTGGATTGGAAAACTAATACACGGAAAGTAAAAAGTTTGGTGCAAAAAGTATATTAGCTTTTTAATTAATTCGTCCAATGACTAATTTCCCTTCGGCGCTTTATCTGATTCAATTACAAACGTCCAGAGAGAAAAAAAAAATGGTAAAAAAAAAAATATTGGTTTATATAATGAACGTAAATTTTTGTGATAATGTGGCTTGTTCTGTTCAGTATTTTTTTTCCCTCCTTAAATTTCTAAGTACGTCACTTATGTTATCAGATTTCACGGGTAATAATAAAAAAGGTTCAAGTTTTTCTGGCCATACACCGTGTCAGGTTTTCATTTTTTTCAGTGAATTTCCTCAGCAACACAACATTTCACCGTCACGATTTCCCTTAAAAAAATACGATGTTGAATTATGTTATGTTATATCACGTTAAGTTGCGTTACATTGGAAAATTTCATAATAAAGGAAATGGTCTTTTGTGTTACATTTTATTACCTTAAATCAACTTTCTCATATACGCTTGGTTTTCTCTCTCTGCGTCCATAAACATACACTTGGCTATTCATGATTCCTCTCTCCTGTCGAGTATATCCATCTCCAGCATCTCCTCCCCACACACTCTTCTCTCCTCTGAATATATATAAATAGATAAATAGATAGACTGATTGATTGATACATATGTAAACAGGTAGAAAATAGTTTAAAAGTGCCGTACATAAAAACAAATACTAATTATGAAAAAAAAACCACTGTAAAAATGTACTTTGCAGCCAATCACATGTAAACCCTCATATGTTCCACACCCATTACAACGTCTTCTTTCAAAGCACCCATAAAACCTTTTCTCATGCCCTGTCCTCTTCGTCCTGCTGGTTAGATCATCTCCAGCATCCTCATACTCATCTCTCCTTTGCCCAAACCACCTCAATCACACCCACCCATCGCACTGTCTTCCTTCACAACACCCATAAACTTTCTTTTAAGGCTTTCCTCTTTCTCCTGCCTGGTATATCCATCTTCAGCTTCCTCCTCCCACACACAGTCTCCTCTTGACATTCCCAAACCACCTCAGTCACACCCCATAACAAGCACAATGTCTTTTTCTTTCACAGCACACATAAACCTTCTTTTAGGTCGTCCTTTATTTTCCTGGTGGGTAGATTAACCTCCAGCATTCTCCTGTTTGCTTACACTTCGTCTCTGCCCAAACCACCTTAGTCACACCTATTATAATGTCTTCTTTTACTGCAACCATAAACCTTTCTCTGGTGTTTAGAACAGATGAGAATGAGAAGCTGGCAGATATTTCCATAACTAGGGAGATAGTGGAACAGGAGATAGATAGGCTAAAAGAGTTCAAGTCACCAGGACCTGATGAAATATATCCCAGAGTACTTAAGGAATGTAAAGAGATTATTAGTGAGCCGTTAGTTTCTGTCTTTAGGAAATCACTGGAGTCGGGTGAGGTACCAGTAATGTGGAGGCAGGCTAATGTAGTACCCATCTTTAAGAAAGGAGATAAAACTTTAGCGTCTAATTATAGACCTGTCAGCTTAACTTCAGTTGTAGGTAAAATGTTAGAGTCAATAATAGCGAGGAACATTAGGGAACATTTAGACAAACATAACTTGATAAATCAGTCACAGCATGGCTTCACGAAGGGGAAGTCTTGCCTGACAAACTTGTTAAGTTTTTACAGTAAGGTGTACGAGGCAGTAGATAATGGTGATAGTTATGATATCTTATATCTGGACTTTAGTAAAGCATTTGACAAGGCTCCTGAGAAAGGTTAGGGCACACGGGATAGATGGGAAGGTGTTAGGCTGGATAGGATCATGGCTTGGTAACAGGCAACAGAGAGTGGTAATAAACGGCTCGAAATCCGAGTGGGGGTCATGTAATTAGTGGGGTGCCACAGGGATCAGTATTAGGGCCATTGTTATTTCTAATGTATATCAATGACTTGGATAGTGGAATTAGTAGTGATGTTAGTAAATTTTGCGGATGACACAAAGATAGGTAGATTAATTAGGTCAGAATCAGATGCCATCGCCTTGCAGGCAGACTTAGATAGAATGAATGAATGGACGGATAGATGGCAAATGCGATTTAATATCAATAAATGCAAAGTGCTTAGCGTAGGTAGAGGAAACCCACACAATAGGTACACATTAGACAACCAAACTCTGGTAGGTACAGGGTACGAGAAAGATTTAGGAGTTATAGTTAGCTCTGAACTCCGTCTAGGGAAACAATGCATAGAAGCCAGAAACAAGGCAAATAGGGTACTAGGCTTCATTTTTAGGAGTGTTAAGAGTAGAAGGCCGGAAAGTAATATTAAAGTTATACTTGGCGCTGGTCAGACCTCATCTAGACTACGCGGTGCAATTCTGGTCCCCACATTACAGGAAAGATATAGGTCTATTAGAATCAGTACAGAGGAGAATGACTAAAAGGATACAGGGGATGAGGAGTATTCCTTACGAGGCGAGGTTGAAGCTGTTAAATTTACATTCTTTGGAGAGACGTAGGTTAAGAGGGGACCTGATAGAAGTCTTTAAGTGGTATAAGGGTTATAACAAGGGAGATGTAAGCAAAATTCTTAGGATCAGCAACCAGGGTAGAACAAGAAATAACGGGTTCAAGCTTGAAAAATTTAGGTTTAGGAAGGAGATAGGAAAAAATTGGTTTCTCAAATAGAGTGGTAGATGAGTGGAACGGACTCAGTAATCATGTAGTTAGTGCTAGGACACTAGAGAGCTTTAAGAGAAGATTAGACAAGGTTTATGGATGGGGATAGCAGATGGAAATAGGTAGGTGTGTTTCATACAGGGACTGCCACGTGTAAGCCTGGTCGCTTCTTGCAGCTTCCCTTATTTCTTATGTTCTTATGTTTTTATGTACCCTCTTCCCATTCTCCTGCCGGGTAGATCCATCTTCAGCAACTTCCTCTCTCCTTGACCTGCCCAAATCACCTCAGTCTAGCCATAATTTGCACTGAATAACTTTCGATGCGTAATAATAATCAGGGACAGTTTCCACAGGTGAGGCAGGTAAACTAACATTACCTCCCCTTGAACTCCATGCATAAATAAGTCGCAGGTGTGGCGCTAATGAG
>NC_087172.1:6005000-6007500 GCF_035594125.1 Scylla paramamosain | reverse complement strand
AATAAAAGGAAAGAGAAATTGGGAAGGGAGCAAAATTTTTATTCCATCTTTCCTTTTCTTCTCGTTTCCTTCTTATACTTTTCATTTCTTATTTGTAACCCTATTCCCCTTGCCCTCGTTCTCGTCATCATCATCATCATCATCGTGTTCTTCTTCTTCTTATTATTATTCGTATTCTTATTCTTTCGTCTTCTTCATCATCATTATCTTTCTTATATTCTTCTTCTTCTTCTTCTTCTTCTTCTTCTTCTTCTTCTTCTTCTTCTTCTTCTTCTTCTTCTTCTTCTCCTCCTCTCAGACATGAAAAGCACCATTTACTTAACACAATATATTCAAGACTTGTTTCTCATTTGATCATATGGCCTCTCTCTCTCTCTCTCTCTCTCTCTCTCTCTCTCTCTCTCTCTCTCTCTCTCTCTCTCTCTCTCTCTCTCTCTCTCTCTCTCTCTCATTAATTTCTTCCACTTATTACTGTCTTTCTTTATCGGTTTTCACTCGTGTTTTATTTTCGTCTCCCCTTCTACTCTCAGTATCCTATTTTTTTCTTTATTTTTTTCTTCCAGTCACTTTTCTGCTCCCTCTTTTATCTTCTCTTTTATTCTTTGTTTCGTCACTTCTCTCTCTCTCCTTTTCTTCCTTTGTCTTCCCTCACATCAAAGAAGGAAAAATGGCTTCATCTTGTTATACCTGAAGCTAAACCATAATGCGCTCTCTCTCTCTCTCTCTCTCTCTCTCTCTCTCTCTCTCTCTCTCTCTCTCTCTCTCTCTCTCTCTCTTTCTCACTCTCTGTAGCAAATAAAAAGACAGGCAAACAAACAGACAGACGGACAGACAGCCAGATAGATAGATACTGAGAGAGAGAGAGAGAGAGAGAGAGAGAGAGAGAGAGAGAGAGAGAGAGAGAGAGAGAGAGAGAGAGAGAGAGAGAGAGAGAGAGAGAGAGAGAGAGAGAGAGAGAGAGAGAGAGAGAGAGAGAGAGAGAGAGTGCCTGCCTTCTCATCATCACAAAGAGGACCTAATGTGTGTGTGTGTGTGTGTGTGTGTGTGTGTGTGTGTGTGTGGGATGAGGTGCAGAGGTGAAGGATTAAACACATACATTGCAAGGAGGGGCGTTTTTAATTTAACGGAGAGGCGGGGCGGCGGAAGACGAGTGGCGGTGATTCAATTAGCAAGACACTGCACCTCCCTCTCACTCCCGCCCCGGATGTGTGAATGCACTCCACCCCGCAGACAAAATGGAGTGGAAGGAGGATGGCAGATATTTGTGGTACTGCTCCTCCTCCTCCTCCTTCCACTTCTCCTTCCTTCGCTGCCTTATGTTCTTCTTTGTACTCCTCGTCCTGGTTTTCCTGGTTCTTCTTGACTTTCTCCTCTCTCTTAATCCTCCTCCTCCTTGTCCTCCTTCAAGACCTCTCTCTCTTCATGCATATGGGGAGTCACGCATGTGCCTTCCTGCTGCAGCCTTAGCGACCAACTCAGTAACTCTCCTAGTAATTTTGGATATTGTTTTGGACAGGTATTTTCAGTAAGCCTTTTGTTTTCAGTCTTTTTGTTGTCATTGGCCAGAGTCCCCTACCCCCATAAAAAAAAAAAAAGACTGACATTAGATTGACTCTGGCTGTTTCTGACTGACCGTAGGCAGATTTTAACTATGCTGACTCTATCTGTCCCCTTGTAGTGGTCGAGATGATGGATAAATTTGTACAGTCACAGTCAAAAGTCTGTTCACGTGCAGTCTTTTCCACTAATTTAAGTGGTTTGCCTTAATCGTGAGTCCTCTGATGTGTTGGCGGTCACCTTACAAAACCTGACAAATGATAGATTTTAAGATCAAAGAAAACCTATGACTGAAATAAAAGTGAAACATTGGAAGTGAGGATGGCAGGTTACACGACTTCTGACCACGATTGTCCACGTTTGTTGTCAAGCTACAGAATAACGATACTTAATGTAGGCTGAGTTGAGTTCTTGGTAGAAATTGTTGCCTTTCAAACACACTTCCCTAACGCGTCCCTTCCCACTGTCTATATCTTCTATATTCTTCTTTCTCCTTCCTTTTCTTTTTCTCTTTCTCTTACAGACAAAAATTTACGTATCATTCTCTTTCCTTCTTCATTATGTCTATTTTTCAAACAGGTACGCCCCAATAATGTCCTTTTCTTCATCTCTACATAGTTGCTAACAAACACTGAATACAAGGCAGGTCCAATTTTATTTTCAAACGTGTAGGCATGTTCTAGTAATGTCATCTTCCCTAAATGATTATTAACAAATACTTAATACAGAGGAGGTCCAGCTAGTATTGGGTGAGCGAGGCAAGGCGTCAGACAGAGAGATGGAAGGAGACAACGCGGCTCAGGAGGAGAAGAGGTGACGGACATCAAAGGGAGAAGGGAGGGGATGGATTAGCACAGGGAGAGAACACACAGGTACCAGAGATCTCGTCACGGCCAATACGTGAATCCCCAAGCTCCAGGTGCAGTCAGTGGAGCCTGAGAGG
>NC_087172.1:6000000-6002500 GCF_035594125.1 Scylla paramamosain | reverse complement strand
GAAGGGGAAACTGAAAGAGGGAGGAATTGAAATGAAAGACCGGAAAATTAAATCAAAGAATGGAAAAGGAAAGTGAAGGAAAAATTGTAAAAAAAATAAATACAAAGAATGTAAGAAAAAAGGAAGAAAATTAGACGTTGAAAAAATAGAAGGAAGAAAGGAAGGAAGAAGGGAAGGAAGGAAGGAAGGAAGGAAGGAAGGAAGGAAGGAAGGAAGGAAGGAATAACATATTTGAGAGTTTGAAGGGTGATATGGAGATGAGTAAATAAAAACTAAAGAAGAATGAAATAAAAGTGAGGAGAGATAAAAGATAAAGATATATGAAAGAGGGAAAGAAGGTATGGAATGAAATGAAAAAGACACGCATTTAAAGCAGAAAAATAAAGAAAAGAAGGAATGCATGGAAGAAAGAGAGAATAAAGTTAGAAATTGGAATCATGGTGTCAACGAAAAGAAAAGGGAGAAATGAAAGAATGAAGAAAGAGGGGGTAAGAAGAATAGATGAAAAGAGAAGAGGAAAGAAAAGAGAGAAATAAGACAGAGATAGATGAACTAGAAAAGGAAAAGAAAATACAGAGACGAAAGAAGAGGAGCAGACTGGAGGAACAATTCAAAGGGAAGGGGAGAAGAGGAAGAGGAAGGATTATAAGGAGAAAAAGATAAGATGGAAAGGAGGAAAAAAAAGAGGTGAAGAGGATTGAGAGAACGTAGGGTTCAAATAACAAAGAGAAGAGAGAAGGAGACGAGAGAAGAGGAGAGGAGAGACGGAAGTAGAAGAGCTGAGAGGAAGGAAAGAGAGGGAGAGAAGGAAGTATGGGATGAAGAAAGACAAGAAAAAGGAAGAAAGAAAAAATAAAGAAAAAATGGAAGGAAGAGGGAGAGAGGAAGGTAAGAGAGCTTAAAAAGAGGAAAGGAGAGGAAAGGGAGAAAGGAAAGATATGAGAAGGAAGGGAGGAGAAAAAAAGGGAGGAAGGAGGTGGAAGAATTGAGGGAGGATAAGATAGCTGGGAAGAAAGAAAAAAGGGAGAAGAAAAGAGAAGGGAGGGAGGGAGGGATGAAAGGAAAAGGAAGGAATGGAGGAAAGGAGGGAAGAAAGGAGGTTGAGGGGCTGAAGGATAGAGGTTAAGGAGAAAGGGAAGGAGGGGAAGAGAGAGAGAGAGAGAGAGAGAGAGAGAGAGAGAGAGAGAGAGAGAGAGAGAGAGAGAGAGAGAGAGAGAGAGAGAGAGAGAGAGAGAGAGAGAGAGAGAGAGCAGAATCAATTGTCGGGTCAATATCATTCTTTGAGAGACAAGCGACACTCCCTCGGCCACGCGCGTTCGATCAATACCACGCGCACACGCACACATACACACACACACACACACACACACACACACCCACACCCACACACACACACACACACACACACACAGGAAGAAAGAAGGAGGTATCTCGTCTTCGACCTCTAGATCATTTGCCTTCTTTCTTTTCCTCCTCTTCCTCCTCCTGATCCTCCTCCTCCTCCTCCACCTCCACCTCCACCTCCTCCTCCTCCTCCTCCTCCTCCTTTTCTTCTTCCTCTTCCTTCTCTACGTACGGCATGCAGTTTATATGACTTTACTTATAGGGACAAACCAGAACACACGAGAAATTTCAATCACACACACACACACACACACACACACACATATTTACAACTTCACATATACACAAAATGTACATATAAAAAAAAAAAAAAAACATAAAAAAGTAAGGGAAAGAAATTCTAGCGTGACTGCTTCTTCTTTTCTCTATAATCACTGTCGCGATCTCCTTACAAGCGTCTCCCCAAAAAAGGGCTTAAAGAGGGGAATCGAAACCTACACAAGACATTCAGAGCCTCTTAAAGTGGATTCCAAATACTTATTGCAACCTTGACCCATTTCCATTCCAGAGAGAGAGAGAGAGAGAGAGAGAGAGAGAGAGAGAGAGAGAGAGAGAGAGAGAGAGAGAGAGAGAGAGAGAGAGAGAGAGAGAGAGAGTTTGTTAATAATTATTTTGCTCATGACATAATTTTTAAAAGGCCTTTATATTAAGTTCTTCATAATGACATAATTGACTCGCTAATGAAGAGGAGGAGGAGGAGGAGGAGGAGGAGGAGGAGGAGGAGGAGGAGGAGGAGGGAAAGAGGAAGATGCTTGCAGAGGAGGCCACTTGGGAGGGAGGGAGGGAGGGAGGGGGGAGGTTGTGTGATGCAGTGAAAACATGCATCCTTTTCAACACGGAAATTCTTCATTTTCTGATTTCTAAATTCAGTGACGAGGGTAGACAGATACATGGAGGAGGAGGAGGAGGAGGAGGAGGAGGAGGAGGAGGAGGAGGAGGAGGAGGAGGAGGAGGAAGAGGAATAATAGTAAAAATGAATATAAAGAAAAGGAGTACATAAGAACATAAGAACATAAGAAATAAGGGAAGCTGCAAGAAGCGACCAGGCTTACAAGTGGCAGTCCCTGTATGAAACACTCCTACCTATTTCCATCTG
>NC_087172.1:5990000-5992500 GCF_035594125.1 Scylla paramamosain | reverse complement strand
TACCTTCAAAACGAGTGACAAGCGAATTTTTCCTCCTATGACGCAATGACCCCGAATGACGTCAGATTTTTCACCTTTGACCTTTTTTCCTCCCCTCTACCGCTCCTTCCTTTCCATTCCTCCACTGCCCTCTCTCCTTCCTTCCCTCCAATACTTTTCCCTGATCCCTGCCTCCTCCTCCTCCTCCTCCTCCTCTATCTTCCTTCCCTCTAATATATGTACACAAGCTTTCTCCTCTCCCTTTTCTCTTCTATCATCTTTATTCCTTCCCTTCTAATTCTCCAGTACGTTCACATAATCCCTCTCTCTTTTCCCATCTCTTCTCCGTATTTCATAACTCCCTCCCATATTCAAAAGATTAGAGAAATTTATGGATGGGGACAATAGGTGGAAATAGATAGGTATGTTTCGTACAGGGACTGCCACGTGTAGGCCTGATGGCTTCTTGCAGCTTCCCTTATTTTCTTATGTTTTTTTGTATGTAGGTTCTTATATTTTCTGCCTCATACCCCATACAAGGTTACCTGTCTCTCTTTTCACTATATTTATTTTCTTTTTTTTCTTTTCCTCCTTTTCGTTCATCATTAATCTTTTTGTATCCTATTCCTTCTTCTTTTATTTTCCTTCTTTCTTATATTTCATACGTGTTTTCCTTTCTCTCTATTCATTATCATCTTTATTTTCTTTCTTTTTCCTTGTCTGTCTCTCATCCAGTTCCTCCTTCGTCTTTCCTCTATCCTATTTTTCCTTCGTTTATTTTCCTTCTCTCTAGTATCCCACTCATGGTTTTCTTTCCTTTCTTGAATATCACCTTAAATTTTCTCCCTTCCATCCTTCCTCTCATCCAGTTTTTCCTCCTTTCTTGTATTCATTTCCTCATTTCCTCTCTTTTTTTCTCCTTCAAATATTTAACACTAACTCTCTAGTCTTCCTTTTCTCCATCACTTGTTCCTCTCTTTTCCTCCATTCCATATATAAAACTCTCTCTCTCTCTCTCTCTCTCTCTCTCTCTCTCTCTCTCTCTCTCTCTCTCTCTCTCTCTCTCTCTCTCTCTCTCCCCCTTTTTTTCCTTTCTTCTTTACTAGTTCTCTATACTTCATTTCTCTTTCTCCCTTTCTTCCTATCTCAGTATCTTACACAAGGTCTTCTCTCTCCCTCTCCCTTCTTTCCTCTCCCATTTTACTGTCCTTCCTTCCCTCCTTCCTCTTTTTCTCCTCCCAGTATCCAACAAACTCTTTCCTCGCCCTCTTTTCCTCATCTTTCCTGCTTTCACTTCCCTTTACCGATCTCTATCTTCCCTCTCCCTTTATTCTCCTTTATTCCTTTCCCCTCATCTTCCTTTTTTCCTCCTTCCTATTCTAATTTTCATTCCCTGTTCATCCTCTTCCTCTATTCTCCTCCATTTTCTCTCACCTGCATCTTTATTCTTCTATCCTTTACCCTCTCCTTCCTTCATTCCTTCTCTTTTCTTCTTCCTCCTCATCAACATTATCACAGCTTTTATTCTACATCCCTCCTCTTATTCCATCTTCCTCCTTCACTCTCCTTCTCTTCTTTTCCTTCATCTACTTTTCTTCTCATCCTCATCCCAGTTTCCATTACCTTTTCCTCCTCCTCCTTTTCCTCCTTCTCCTCCTCCTCCTTCATCTTCCTCTTCCGTTTTCTGCTCTCCCACAACCAACCTGCCCCGTCTCCCCTCACTCCACACTCTCTCTCTCTCTCTCTCTCTCTCTCTCTCTCTCTCTCTCTCTCTCTCTCTCTCTCTCTCCCGCTCCCCGTTTTCTTTTCCCTCCGTCTCCTCAGAAGAAAACGTTGGCAATAGCTCAAAAAGGCTTCCTAAAAATTGTGCCCTCCTCCATTTTTTATTTAGATATTTTTATTTTTTTTATTGTAGTGACCTTGAGGAGGAAGAGACGAAAATGTGGCATGGGTACACACGCAATGCTCTCTCTCTCTCTCTCTCTCTCTCTCTCTCTCTCTCTCTCTCTCTCTCTCTCTCTCTCTCTCTCTCTCTCTCTCTCTCTCTCTCATTGAGGTTGTTCTGGTGGCTCACGAAGTTAGAAGGAACACAAAGGAGGAGAAGGAGGAGGAGAAAGAAGAGGAGGAAGAGGAAGAGGAAGGGGAAGAAGAGGAGGAGGAGGTAACGGAAAGCCTCACAGCCTATAACGAGGTTACCTGCTTTAGTGGCCTAGGACATATGGAGGAGGAGGAAGAGGAGGAGGAGGAAGGCGAAGATGGTAACGAGACGGGTCAACATGAGAGGAAGGACTAGGAGGAGAAGGAGGAGGAGGAGGAGGAGGAGGAGGAGGAGGAGGAGGAGGAGGAGGAGGAGGAGGAGAGAGGAGAGAAAGATGACAAGGAACGAATGATGTCGGAAGAGGGGAGAGAGAGAGAGAGAGAGAGAGAGAGAGAGAGAGAGAGAGAGAGAGAGAGAGAGAGAGAGAGAGAGAGAGAGAGAGAGAGAGAGAGAGAGAGAGAGAGAGACTACACAGAGGAAACA
>NC_087172.1:5972500-5985000 GCF_035594125.1 Scylla paramamosain | reverse complement strand
CTTCTTCTTCTCTCCACTCCTCCCTTCTCTCTTTCCATTCTTCCTTCTCCTCCTCCTCCTCCCTTCTTTTTCTTCCATTGTATTCCTTTCTCATTTTTTTCCTTTTTTCTTTGCGTTTCCTCCTCCTCCTCGTATTTTCTTCCTCCTCTTCCTCTTTCTCTTTTCATCTTGCCTCTTTCCTCACACACCATTTCCTCTTTATGCTTCCTTCCCTTCCTTCTCTTGTCTTATTCTTCTTCGCTTCCTCCTTCCCGTCTCCTTCCTAGTCATTTATCCTCCCACTTCATTAATTTTCTTCTTCCTTCTCTGTGAATCCTCGTTTTCTTGCATCTCCTCCTCCTCCTCTTCCTCCTCCTCCTCCTTTTCCTCCTTTTCTTCGTCGTTGTTTTCATTGTTGTTGTTGCTATCGTTGTTCTTTATTCTCTTTTTTTTTCTCTCTTACTTCTTCTTCTTCCTCTTCTTCTTCTTTTCTTCTTCTTCGCTGCCGTCATCGTTGTTGTTCCTACCGTTGTCCCTCAACCTCTCTTCCTCTTCCTCCTCTTCTTTTTCTTCCTCCTCCTCCTCCTCTTGTTCTTGTTCTTGTTCTTGTTCTTCTTCATCATCATCATCATCTTCGTTGTCGCTGCCAGAGTTGTCTTTCATTCTCTCCATCTCCTCTTCCGGTCCCTCCTCCTCTTCCTGTTTCTCCTCCTCTTCCTCCTCCTCCTCTTCCTCCTCTCTCCTCTTCCTCCATAGCCAGTCCACACGATTATTACATTAGGGAGCCGAGACCCTCCTCAAACAGCACAACCCCATCTGCTCTTCCTCCCCCTATTATTCTCCTCCTCCTCCTCCCCCTCCTCCTCCTCCTCTTCCAAATACACATCCCTAAGGCGTCACCTCTGTTCTCCTAATATTCCATCTCCTCATTCTTATTGTCCTCTTTGTCGTCTTCCTCCTCTTCTCTCCTCCTCCTCTTTGTCTGCTTTTCTTCATCCTCGTTCTATTCTCGTTCTTCTTTTTTCTTCTTTCTGTTTTTACTCCTCCTTTATCTCCTCGTCTTCCTTCTCCTATCTTCTCTTCTCTTCTCTCCTGTTCTATCACTTTCTTCCTTCTCTTTCTCATTCTCCTCGCTGTTGTTCTTCTCTTCATTTTCCTCATTCTTATCTATTTTTTTCCTATTCTTCTTTATTCTTCTCCTCTACGACCACCTCCACCACTTTCTTCCCCTCCTCCTCCTCCTTTTCCTTCTCCTTCTCTTTCCCCTCCTCTTCCTTCTCTTTCTCTCGCTTCCTACTCTTCATCCTTTTCTACTCATTCGCTCCTCCTCCTTTTCCTGCTCTCCCTCCTTGTCCTCTCGCATCCTATTTTACTTGCCTTTCCCTAATCATCTCCTCCTCCTCCTCCTCTTCCTCATCTCCTTTCCTTGTCCTTCTAGTCCTATCTTTCTTTTATCACTGTTTTCCTTCTCCTTCTTGTTCCCTTCCTTGTCCTCTAACCTTCTATTCTACATCCTCTTTCCTCTACCTCTTCGTCTTCGTCTTCGTACAAGCGCCTCGCCTCACTCACTCCCCTCACTCTCTCTCCACTCGCCTCACTCGCCGCCTGTCGTCAGAAGGCTCCAGGAAGACCTAGGAATCATACATAATAGAAGCACTACTCTGCCTGCAGCCTCGCGGGACAATGGTCGCTCCCCGCCCTTTGTTGTGTTGTTTTGTTAAGCTCCCAGCCTCAATTTTTCGACAAATTTACCTGCCTGTTGGAAAGAGTGGAGGGAAAAACAACAGGTGAAGGGGTGTCTAATTAAGTAAAGCTGTGAGCTATTTCCAGGGCTTCAGACGTGAGGAAATACAGGGAGGTAGAGACGCGGGGGTGACGATGATGGTGGAGTGACAATAAGTATGAGACGTGTGTTAATTAGGGAAGGTCAGTTAAACACGAGACTAGCGTAAAAAGTAACTGAGGGTAAAATATTGAATAAACTGAAGCTCTATGGATGTGATTGGCACCGTGTGAAATGCAAGGAGGGAAAATGGCAAAATGGGAACAAAACGCGAGTAGGAAGTGAAAAAGTGAAGGAAGACAAAGGAAGATAAGAGTAAAAAAGAGAAGGAATACAGAGGATGAGAAGATAAAGGAAGAATGGGGTGAACGGAGGAAGTATGATATGAGGGAAGGAAGCAGAGGGAGGAGTAGGAGAGGAGGAAAGGAGACGGAAAAAATTGTATATACTTTCGTGTGTATTATGTTTTGGGATACAACACTCATCTTCCTTCACTTTTTAGGCATTTAAATCTCCTCAGCTTTGTCATGAACCCCTTTAATGCCAGACAAATTTTCCTCTTTAATATCCTTTAACTTTTCAGACACTATTTCTGTGCAAGGCTTAAGTAAATATTTCTGTCACCTGAGAGAAAATTAACTCTTTGTTTTCCTTTTTCCCTCCCCTGCGTCTCATTGCAAGTAGTCTTTACATTGCTAGGAGGGATAAGAGTTAATACTGAATCAACAGGAAGCTTTAAGAAATTGGATAGACCTATGGATAGAGGATCATACGCGGATACCAGTGTGCAAGTTTTTATATAGGCACTGCCACGTATAGGCCTACTGGCTGGTTTCTTGCAGCTTTCCTTGTGTTTTTACGTTTTTAACTATCTTTAACCAAACACAAAATACATTAATAGAAAAAAATAAAACTACAACACACACACATACACACACACACATACACACACACACACACACACACACACACACACACACACACACACACACACACACACACAAAACATGAAGGATGGGGTTATTTCATCTATTTTATCCTAAAGTACTTTCCCTCTGGTATGATTAAGCGGAAGAGGAGAGGGAGAGAGGGAGAGCGGGAGGGAGAGGGAGTGCCAGGTGGTAAAGAGGAGGAGGAGAAGGAAAAAATCTCTTCGGGGGAAATAATGGAGTGAGGACAAAAGGCTCGCGAAAAGGAGATGAATTATGTGGAAATTATAGGTAAATGTGGGTGAGAGAGAGAGAGAGAGAGAGAGAGAGAGAGAGAGAGAGAGAGAGAGAGAGAGAGAGAGAGAGAGAGAGAGAGAGAGAGAGAGAGAGAGAGAGAGAGAGAGAGAATGAACAGACAAGCCACACTAGCAGACAGACAGAAAAACAAAATCCATTCAAGACACACACACACACACACACACACACACACACACACACACACACACACACACACACACACTGAACTGGAAACTTCACATCTCATCTCTAGCTAAAACAGCTTCTATGAAGTTAGGTGTTCTGAGATGTCTCCGCCAGGTTTTCTCACCGCCCCCCGGCTGCTAACTCTGTACAAGGGCCTTATCCGTCCATGTATAGAGTATGCTTCACATGTCTGGGGGGTTCCACTCATACTGCTCTTCTAGACAGGGTGGAATCAAAAGCTTTTCGTCTCATCAACTCCTCTCCTCTAACTGACTGTCTTCAGCCTCTCTCTCACCGCCGCAAAGTTGCATATCTAGCTGTCTTCTACCGCTATTTTCATGCTAACTGCTCTTCTGATCTTGCTAACTGCATACCTCCCCTCCTCCCGCGGCCTCGCTGCACAAGACTTTCTTCTTTCTCTCACCCCTATTCTGTCCACCTCTCTAACGCAAGAGTTAACCAGTATTCTCAATCATTCATCCCTTTCTCTGGTAAACTCTGGAACTCCGTGTCTCCTTCTGTATTTCCACCTTCCTATGACTTGAATTCCTTCAAGAGGGAGGTTTCAAGACACTTATTCATCAATTTTTGACCACTGCTTTGACCCTTTTATGGGATTGGCATTTCAGTGGGCATTTTTTTTATTAGATTTTAGTTGCCCTTGGCCAGTGTCCTTCCTACATAAAACACACACACACACACACACACACACACACACACACACACACACACACACACACACACACACACACACACACACACACACACACACACACAACGATATCCTACACCAGCTACACCTCACCCAGGTCGTGGACTTCCCCACCCACCAGCAAGCCATCCTCGACCTTATCCTCACAGACCTGGGCCAGCAGTACTGCCACCCAAGCCGCTGCCTCCCATGGGACGGAGCACCCACCTCTCCATACTGTGGTCACCCACACCCACCACCTCGACCCCCCGGTCAGCTGTCACCAGGACTCCACCGCCCCATGCCTGACTCAGCCATGAGGGAGTTTGGGCAGTGGGTGACACATCACCCGTGGACCGAGGTGCTGGATGAGGAGGACGTCCACTTAAAATGGCAAAACTACGTCGCCACTACTACAGCAGCCTTCCACCACTACTTCCCAGCCAAGAGCGTCACAACGCACCCGTCTGATGCTCCCTGGATGACGCCCCGCATTAAAAGACTCATGCGTCAGCGGACCTGGGCGTTCCACTCCTGCCCGGTCCTTTACAGGAAACTAAGAAACAGAGTAATCAGGGAGATTAAGAATGCAAAGGCAAGCTATTACCCAGACAAGATACACCACCTCAAGCTGACCAACAACAGACAGTGGTACGCTAAGATCAAAGCTTTGTGTGGCTTACAAAAGCACACTTCATCCCTTCCTTGCACCTCACACCTTCCTGCTAATCTCGCGGCTCAGGAGATGAACGATCACTTTGCTGCTATCTGTCAAACCTTTCCTCCCCTCCACACCACTCCGCTTCCTGCCTATCTGCCCGCTCCCTCCCTCCACACACTGTCCAGGCGATGGATGTTTTTAAGAGAATACTTAAATTTAAACCAAGATCCACCACACCCACTGACCTTCCTATAAAAATTTACAAGGAATTTGCTGTAGAGCTAGCAACACCGCTATGCTCCATAATAAACGCCTCACTCTCCCAACACTCTTGCCCCGCGGACTGGAAGACATCTTATGTCACTCCCATCCCCAAAACTTCCAGTCCTCAGTCACTCAATGACCTCAGGCCAGTCTCTATCACCCCCATCCCTAGCCTTATTTGTGAAGATTTTGTATATGACTGGGCATACACCAAAATTTGTAACACCGTGGATATCAGACAATTCGGAAATATTAAAGCCACCTCCACCTCACATTACCTGACCAGCTTCCTTGAATTCATCCACAGCCACCTGGACAAGCGAAACACCTCTCTAGCTGTTGCTTTTGTCGACTTCAAAAAAGCCTTTGATCTAGTTGATCACACTGTTGTCATCAGCAAGGCAGTAAGTCTGGGTCTCCTCCTAATCTGATAGCGTGGCTAGCCGACTTCCTCACAGGGAGACGTCAGGCCGTTCGCTATCAGGGCTCTGTCTCTAATTTCCAACAGCTGACATGTGGAGTCCCCCAGGGGACCAAGATGGGTCCTCTATGCTTCCTCCTCCTCATCAACGACGCCCTCACCGACACCCCCCATCGCTGGAAGTATGTGGACGACTGCACCGTGGGCGTCCCAGTTTCCAACAAGAACCCGGACTACTCGCCACTGCAAGCAATTCTGGAGCGACTGCAGACGTGGACAGAGGAGAGCAGGATGACCATCAACCACAGCAAAACTGTGGTGATGCATTTCTGTACCTCCTCTGTACCAGTGCCCCCTCCCCGGCTCACAGTGGGCCCTCACCCCTCCAGGTGGTCCAATGTGCCAAGCTTCTCGGAGTCACGGTGGACGACCAGCTGACCTGGAAGCAGCATGTCGCCAGCACCGTGAGATCAGCTACCTACAGGCTGTACATGCTGCGCAGACTCAGGTCGCTGGGGACGCCGACAGATGAGTTAAGGGGGGTGTACCTCACCTTCATCCTCCCCAAACTCATGTACGCCTCCCCAGCGTGGTCCTCCTCCCTCACACACACTCAACAGCTACAGCTAGAGAGTGTGCAGAAAAGGGCGTGCAGGGTCATCCTTGGCCCTGCATACACCACCTATGAAGAAGCCCTGACCACCCTGAGTCTGTCCAGAATATCCACCAGGCACCGAGAGGCTCTGGAGAAGTTTGGGAAGGGACTACTGCATCATCCGCGTCTCAGAGACATGCTGCCGCCCGACGCGCCTCGCCCTGTCCGTGCCACCAGACACCACAACAAAATAACGCCCCTGAAGGCGCCGCGCACGGACCGGTACAGACTCAGTGCGATTCCCACCATGGTGCGAGCCATCAATCAATAGTATTTCCCTCCTAGATTAGTCTTACTGTTAGGATTAATGTTAAGTTTTTCCCCATCCCCTATGTACATTTTCAGTTTGTCAACTGCCTAAATAATAAACCGTTTATTATTATTATTATTATTATTACACAGAAATAAAAGAGAAAGAAAAAAAAACACACACACACACACGAGACAAATGGAAAGACACACAAAGAATGACAAAGAACAAAAAGGCACAGAACGAAAGAAAACACACACACACACACACACACACACACACACACACACACACACACACAAAGAGGAAACAAAAGCAACATCAATTTACCGGACACAGCCAAGGCAAAGAAAATAGAAGTGTGAAATGAGGAAAAGGAGGAAAGGCTTGTATTTGAGAAGAGGAAAAGCAGGTAAGAGAAAGGGATCTGTCAGGTATCCAGGTGAGCCGCGGCTTCCTAATGAGACCCGTGGGGAAGAAAGGACAGGTGAAAGAGAGAGGAGAGGAGAGAGAGAGAGAGAGAGAGAGAGAGAGAGAGAGAGAGAGAGAGAGAGAGAGAGAGAGAGAGAGAGAGAGAGAGAGAGAGAGAGAGAGAGAAGAGAAGAGAAGAGAAGAGAAGAGAGAAGAGAAGAGAAGAGAAGAGAAGAGAAGAGAAGAGAAGAGAAGAGATGGAGAAGAGAAGAAAAAAGAACAGATTGAGGTGGAGACGGACAAACAGACAAACGGATGGACAAACAAACAAACAGACATACAGACAGACAGACAGTCATATACAGAATCAGAGACAGACAGTGACAGACAGACAAAACAGAGAGACAGACAAATTAACCGACAAGAACAATCAGAGAGGGATAATTTGTCAAAGAGAGAGAGAAAAAAAGAAAAGGCAGAAAAGAGAAAAGAAAAAAGAATGAAAAATTAAGACAAAGAAAACAAAAAAAAGTAAAAAAAAAGACAGCAAGAAAATTTCCTCCCCAAACACCGATAATTACATGAAAAGGAAAAAAGTAATGTTTATCTTATTTTCCTTTCTACCTCTTCCTTTTTTCCCCTTTTCCTTCCTCCTCCTCCTCTTCCTCCCTGTCGTCCTCTAACAATCTCACCACAATCTCACAAACCACTATCATTTCCCACCACCACCACCACCACCACCACCACCACCACCACCACCACCATAACTCACTGCCACCATCAAATTTACATCCAATGCCTACAAATTGCTGTTTTTTTCCCTCCGCTCCTTGACTCCCGCGTTCAGTTTCACATGTGCCACAATTCAACTCAAAATTTCTCCCCTTCCCTCACCTGTTTACCAACCCCTCTCCCGTCTACCCCGCCCCACACCTGTCTACCCCGCCTCTCACCTATCTACCCCGCCCCTCACCTGTCTAATTTTCCCCTCACCTGTCTACCCCGCCCATCACCTGTATCAATACCTGTCTTCTTTCTAATATGCAGTGCTGATAGGTCAAGGTCTTCCAACCTCATAAAAAAAGATAAATAAAAAATGATGGTATATACTTCTTCATGCTGCTGGTGCTTCATAATAGAGGGGGAAAAAATTAAGCTATGACTGAAATTATTATCGATGCAAATTTCGTTGTATATTTCATTACGTGTAGCTCATTCTTTCTTTGTACGCTTGGGAGCTTTTATTTTCTTTTATTATTTATTTATTTTTTTTCGTGATAAATGTCTCTCAGGGAGCATTAACCGATATAGATCCCGTTGAGAGAGAGAGAGAGAGAGAGAGAGAGAGAGAGAGAGAGAGAGAGAGAGAGAGAGAGAGAGAGAGAGAGAGAGAGAGAGAGAGAGAGAGAGAGAGAGAGAGAGAGAGAGAGAGAAAAACAGAGGAAGAGAAACAGACAGAGAGAGAAACACAGGGGAAAAAATAAAACAATGAGAGAGAGAGAGAGAGAGAGAGAGAGAGAGAGAGAGAGAGAGAGAGAGAGAGAGAGAGAGAGAGAGAGAGAGAGAGAGAGAGAGAGAGAGAGAGAGCATACGTATAACAAAATATTTAAACTGTATAATTCAAGACCTTCACAGGCACACGTATCGACAACCCACCTTGCAGAACCTCACAAAACACACTAAGCACCAACACTTCGTCCTGTTTGCATTGAATGTACGATACACAACGATACAAAGCAGATTAGCAGACAAACAAGCAAGCAACCTTAGTGGGCCTTTTATTTATTTATTTTTATTGACCTTAGCCTGTGCCCCCTCTTACATAAACAACAACAACAACAAACCAGCAGTCAAACCAGCAAGCACAGAGTATCCCACGTACCCAACACTAATACACCTGGGAACTAATTACACACCTGCCATTATCCACACCTGTGCAGTGCTATAATATATATGAATACAATACGAATACAAATATTACATGTATCAATAAATATTCAGGGCAGACTCGATTCTCTTTGGGTGAAATACAGGAGGGGGAAGTGATGAAGGGAAGTGACAAGGGGACCTGACAGGATAAGTGACAAGGGGAAGTGGTAAAAGGAACGATAAGTGACAAGAGGAAGGGGAAGTGACCAAGAGGAACAAGTGACAAAGGGAAGTGACGAGGAGAGGCGACAAGCGGTGAGGTGACAAAAGAGGCGACAAGGGGAGAAGTGACAAGGAAAGAAGTAACAAGGAAGGGGGAAAAACGACAGGGGAGGAAAGTAACAAGGAAGGGAAGATGACAAGGAAAGAGGAAGTGACAAGGGGAAAGAACAGTAAGTAACAAGGGAGGAAAAGTGGCAAAAAACGACAAATGAGAAGCAAGGAAACGGGAAGAATTGACAAGAGAGAGGAACTGACAAGGGAAAGGAAAATGACAAAGGAGAGAAAGTGAAGAAAAGGATAAAAAGTGACAAGATGAAGGAATGTGACACGGACAAAAGTAGTGACAAAGGACGGAAAAGTGACAAGGAGACGAGAAATGATAGGAGGAAGGAAACTGACAAGGGGAAACTGACAGGGGAGAGGAAGTGACATCAAAGAGACACACAGGATCTGATGAAGCGAGCTCTTGGCGCCGCAGGGAGGAGAGAGGAGAGGCGAAGAGTGAATGGAGAGGATGAGAGAGAGAGGGGCGGGGGGGAGAGACTAGTGAAGGAAGGGAAGGAACAGTAGAGGAAAGGAGGGAGGAAAGAAATAAGGGAAAGTAAAGAAGGAAATGAGGGAAACATGGAAGGAAAGAAAGTCGGAAGAAAACGAGGGGAGGTTAAAGAAAGAGGGGAGGAATCGTGAACAGAAAAGATGAAGAAAGACAAGGGAAATATGAAGGAAAGAAGAGAAGAGAAGAGAAAACAAGAGAAAGTAAAGTAAAGAAGGCAGTGAGGAAACCAGGGAGGAAAGAAGGGAGGAAAAATAAAGGAAAGTAAAGAAGGAAGAGAGGAAACATGGAAGAAATGAAGTGAAGAAAACAAGGAAAGAACAAAGAAAGTAGATAGGAAAGATAGGAAAAGCGGGACAAATGGAAGAAAGAATAGGTAAATAAGAAAAAGATAGAACGAGACACGAAAAGAAAAAGAAAAGGAGAAAAAATGAAGAAGAAAGGTAGAAAATATGGAGGAAAAGTAAAGAAGAAAGGAAGGAAACGTGAAAGAAGAAGACAATGGGAAAAATAAAGAAGAAAGGGAAGGAACGAGGTAAGAAAAAGAGGGAGAAAGGGAAGGAGGGAAGAAAGAAAAGAAAAGGGAGGTAACGAGATAGAAAAGAGGGGGAAAGGGAAGGAGAGAAGAAAGGCGGCTGGTCGGCAGGTGTGCTTTGAAAGGGTGAGGAGTCTATAGAGTTTTGTAAGGTGTGAGGCTCAGGTGAGTCCCCTCGTAATGATCACCTATGCCAAGGAGGAGCACGTGAAGGGGCCGCCACACATTCCTGTTACCAGTGACGACGACGACAACAACAACAACAACAACAACAACAACAACAACAACATTATCATAAACACTTTCATTTCTGTTAATCATTTTTCATTGTTGTAAAATCGCTTTCTACTGTTGCAAATGGTTTTCATTATTGTAAATCGTTTGTCTATTTGTGTAAATCGCTTTTTTTTATTGTCGTAAATTGATTTTCATTGTGGTAAATCACTTTTCATTGTTGTAAATCGTTTTCTATTGTGGTAAAACATATTTATTGATGTAAATCGTTTCTCCTTTGTCATGCATTGTCCACCGTTGTAAATAATTATTCATTTTATGTAAATCGTAATCCAGTAATGTGAATAATTTTTCATCTTCATAAAAAATAACTGCTGGAAATAATTTTTCATTGTTCTCAATGGTTCCTCATTATTTCCTTAAATAAAACTCCTTCGTGCGCAATAACCCTCAAAAAAATAACCCTCAAAAAAAAAAAAAAAGAAGAAGAAAAAACACACATCAGACCAAACATTTAAAAACAGGAGCACAGAGAACACCAGCAAACTCCACTAAACACGCAACACAAAATCATAAAAAAAAACATGTAGCCAAGATAAAACACAAACGAATAAAAATAAAAAAAAACACCAAAAAAACTTAACACATACACCCACAATAAAAAAAACAAATATATAAAAACACAATACCATTCCCATTAACCTTCCTGGAGGATCTAATTACAAAATGTGACGAAACTGTGACCGTAACTGTGGCTCTAATATGACGGGGGCGAGGTGGGAGAGAAGGAGAGTGAGAATGCGAGGGGAGAGGGGGAGAGGGAGGAGAGGAGGAGGCAGGGGAGAGGGGAGGGAGGCAGGGAACAATAAAAGGAGGCACAGGTAAGGCTATTAAAGGTGTGAAAGAAGAGAGAGAGAGAGAGAGAGAGAGAGAGAGAGAGAGAGAGAGAGAGAGAGAGAGAGAGAGAGAGAGAGAGAGAGAGAGAGAGAGAGAGAGAGAGAGAGAGAGAGAGAGAGAGAGAGAGAGAGAGAGAGAGAGAGAGAGAGAGAGAGAGAGAAAGGGAAAGCAGAGGGCAATAAGAGGGAAACAATTAGAGGTATTTAAGGTGTGAAAGAGAATAGAGATAGGATGGGTAGTAGAGGGGGGAAGAAGAAAGAGGGGAGAAGGTAAAAAAGACCAAGCAGAGATTAATAAAGGATAGGAACAGGAAGAGGTATTAAAGAGGGTGTGAAAGAGGACAGGTAGAGGATAGGATGGGTAGTAGAAGGAATGGGAGGAAAATAGAAGAGGAAAGATGATAAAAGGACACATATTGAAAGAGGGAAACTGAAAGAAAATGGAAGGAAGAAGAAGCACAGAAAACAGGAAGAGAAAAGCAGGATAGCCAGATGAAGGAAGAGGAAGAATGAAGAGAGAAGAGGAAGATGGATACAAACATTAGTAATGGACGAATAGCAGTAAAATAAAATAGAAGAGAGAACTTGGTGAGAGAGAAAAAAAGAAGAGAAAGAGGGGAGAAGAGACACATACAATAAAAGGGGAAGAAGTAGAAGGGGAAGAAAGGACACACACAGAGAAGAGATAAGGTAAATAGAGCGAGAGGGAGACGCGAAAATAAAGGGGAAGGAATTAAGAGATGAAAGATAAAGAAAGGAATGGAGGAAAGAGAGGAAAAGGAGGAGGTAAATAAGGAGGAACAAGGTAATGGAGAAAGATGGAAGGGAGAGGAAAGGAGGTAAAGAAAGGGAGGTAAGGAATGAAGGGAGGAGCGAAGGGAAAAAAAGAAAGAAAAAAGCAAGAGAATGAAGAAAAGAAGGGAAGGAGGATGAGAAAGCAAAGAATGAAATAAGAAAGAAGAGAAATGGGAGAAGGAAAGAAGTGGAGGAAGAAAAGGAATGAGAAAGAATAAATAAAAAAAAGAAATAGATAAAACAAAAGAAAGGATACATGAAAACGAAAACTGAACGGTAGGAAAGGAAATAGAAAGGAAATGAAAGATGGATGGAAAAAAAATAACAGATGAAAGGAAGCAAGAAAAGAAAACAAAGGGTAAGACAAGCAAAATAATAGAAAAAAACAAAAAAAAAAACAAGTAAAATAGAAAGCAAAAGGAAAAGACAAACTAAATTCTTCAAAATAAAAAAAAGGAGAAAAAAGAAAGAGGTTAGGTAAAATAGAGAAGAAAGAAGAAAAGTGAGAAAGGGAAATGGAGAACAGGTAAAGAAGGGAAGCGAAGTAAGGAAAGATAAAAAAAGAGGCCAAGGGATGAGAAAAGGAAGGCCAGCAGGTAAGAAAGGAGGAGGAACTAACAGGTAAGGAAGGAGGAGGAACTAACAGGTAAGGTAAGGAAGGGCAGCAGGTAAGGAGAGGGTTAGCAGGTAAGTTAACGGAGAGCCAAGCGGTAAGGAAGAGAAGGAAACAGCAGGTAAGGTAGGTAGTAACAGGTAAAGTAAGAGTGGTTAGCAGGTAAGGGGGGATAAGCAGGTGAGATAAGGGAGAA
>NC_087172.1:5962500-5967500 GCF_035594125.1 Scylla paramamosain | reverse complement strand
TTCGCTAATTCTTAAAAGGTTATCCGGGATTCTGCATTGAGTAGTGATAGTTTTATTCGTATATTGGATCTGATTACTGTGAAAACGCGAGACAGACAAACAGACATGGGCAGGAACAAAGACAGACACACAGGCAGACAGAAAGACACAACATTCATAGTAATGTATATTCAATACTAGGTAATACTAAGACATTTCACATGCCACCATCTATTTATTTATTTATTTATTCATCCATTGCTTGCTCATGAGTAAAATTCCTCGTCACCTAAGCGGGGTACGAACCTCAGTCTAGCCAAGTGGCAGACAAGGACGTTACCAATGAGCTTGTGTGTGTGTGTGTGTGTGTGTAATACCTCCACCACACACCCTCCAAAACACACCCACACCCACCCACCCAGCCAGCCAGCCACACACGCACACACACATTCTTCATTCAATCCATTGTACCAGCGCATGAGTCAGTGAGTGAGTCAGTGAGTGAGTCAGTGAGTCAGTGAGTCAGTGAGTCATTGAGTGAGTCAGTGAGTCACCACATTCAGTCAGTATTTCACAAGTCCAGCTCAGTTAAGTCAAACACCATCTATTTGGTATAAAAGATTAATCTCTCTCTCTCTCTCTCTCTCTCTCTCTCTCTCTCTCTCTCTCTCTCTCTCTCTCTCTCTCTCTCTCTCTCTCTCTCTCTCTCTCGAGACACCGCGGCGCCAAGCAGAACTCATAACTTTTTTCCAAACCAGCAGATACTATGGCCCGCAGTGTCTGTGTGTGTGTGTGTGTGTGTGTGTGTGTGTGTGTGTGTGTGTGTGTGTGTGTGTGTACGACCTCTGCTGCTTCTAGTACAAATGCAGTGACAGTGTAGCATTGTGTGTGTGTGTGTGTGTGTGTGTGTGTGTGTGTGTGTGTGTGTGTGTGTGTGTGTGTGTGTGTGTACGCCTCACGTCTCTCTTTATCGAGTGGGAAAGGAGATAAAAGAAAGAAATCGTTAAAAAAAGAAGCTAAAATAAAGAATAACAATGAATACAGAGAATCATGAAATGCAAAGAAAATAAAACCAAAGAAAACAACAAAAAGTAGAAAAAATAAATCTAAAAATCGAGAGGAAATTGCTTGTTATTGTCCACTTAAGCGTAATTAGGGAGAGAGAGAGAGAGAGAGAGAGAGAGAGAGAGAGAGAGAGAGAGAGAGAGAGAGAGAGAGAGAGAGAGAGAGAGAGATCAACGATCAAGACGAAGGTCGCAGGAGCAAGAGAGAGAGAGAGAGAGAGAGAGAGAGAGAGAGAGAGAGAGAGAGAGAGAGAGAGAGAGAGAGAGAGAGAGACATTGAGTGCATCAGTTGAACGGCGGTTTCTTAACTCTCTCTCTCTCTCTCTCTCTCTCTCTCTCTCTCTCTCTCTCTCTCTCTCTCTCTCTCTCTCGGCAATTACATGGCGTCATATCTCAAAACTCACTTACACTGCCTTCATTAATGTATACATAGCACACACACACACACACACACACACACACACACACACACACACCAATCCTCAGCCTGTTCCCTGTGGCACGTTCAAATCCACGCACGGCTTCACGTTTTCACTCCCGACGAATACCTTAAGAGAAAAACAAACTCCTCTCTCTCTCTCTCTCTCTCTCTCTCTCTCTCTCTCTCTCTCTCTCACCTCAAGTCCTACGTTGGGGATATAGTGGAAGATTATGGGCGTAGGGTCCACGTGGTGCTCCATCCTGAAGGTGGAAGACGCGAGGAGAGGCGCGGGTGGAGGCGGCGGCGGTGGCGGCGTGAGATAAGTGATGTAGGAGTAGCAGAAGGAGGTGGAGGAGGTGGAGGCGCTCGCTGTCTGCTGGTTCTGGCACTCCCCAAGCCAACTATGACTTGAACTAGAGATCAGGGCACTTTCCTCCCTCCCTCTCTCCCTCTCTCCCTCTCTCACTCTCCCTCCCTCTCCCACTGTCCCTACCTCCAGCTGAGCGATAACTTTTGCCGGAGTGTTTCGCCTCGTTCCCAAAGCGTACGGCGCCTTCTGCCTCCCTCCCGCCGGCGCTGAGGCTTTTGGCTAACACAGGAAGACGATACACACCGCCCCTCACGTCCCCTCCTCCAGGGACTCCCACAGGCTCCCCGCAGCGGCAACACTTCAACGCTCATTCTCTACTGCTGGTGAAGAGCGCGAGGGTGGGAGAAAGAGAGAGAAAGAGAGAGAGGGAGAGGGAAGCCGCCGCCGCCGCCATTGCCGTCATAAAGGAACGCAAAGGAAGATATAGAGGCAGTGGTAGCGTTGTTTTTGGTAGTAATAGTAGTGGTGGTGGTGGTGGTAGAAACGATAGCATCAACAAGGAACACAAAGGAAAAAAACAAACACCAGTGGATCTACTTGTTGACCCTTACGAGGCTGTTTGCAGTAGTAGTAGTAGTAGTAGTAGTAGTGACAAACAATAACACAAGAAACGATCAACTAGGAACATAAAGGAAAAACAAACACCACTATCTACTTGCTGGACATTACGAGACTGTGTGACAAGCTGTACGTAAACAGGTCCCGACTTAACCTGTTACTGCCCTCGCGTCTTGCAATGGGTGATATAAGATCTTGCTGGGATTAAGGGTTTGCAAGACACGAGGATTTTCAGGAAGTAGTTGAGTTAATGGGCCGGGAAGTTTAAGGGAGTGGTTACAAAAGGGCGGGAGTTAGGAAGTGGAGGAGGAGGAGGAGGAGGAGGAGGAGGAGGAGGAGGAGGAGGAAGATGCCACGAGTCTGCATGAAGGATGTGTTGTGGATGTAGCATGATGAGGTAAAGTAGGAAAGAGATGGTCGCAAGGAGGAGGAGTAGAGGGAGGAGAAGGAGGGCATTGGGGGGTACGATTGGAAGTTTAAGTACAGTGCTTGTATTAAGAGACCGTTTGAAGGAGGAGGAGGAGGAGGAGGAGTGGATAAGATGTCTACAACTGATAATGTAGAACTTTAGAGGATGGGATGAAGTGAGTGGCGGCGGCGGCGGAGGCGGAGGAGGAGGAGGAGGAGGAGGAGGAGGAGGAGGAGGAGGAGGAGGAGGAGGAGGAGGGGAAAGACGAAGAACTGATGTTCAAAACTTCTATTGAGGAGGAGGAGGAGGAGGAGGGAGGAAAAGTGGAGGAAAGGAGTGGGTAGAATGTGGAAGAGAAGAGACTTTCATATGTGGAACAGAAAAAGAAGAAAAAGAAAAAGAAAAAGAAAAAAAAAGGAAAAAGAAAAGAAGAAGACGAAGACGAAGATGAAGACAAAGAAGAAGAAGAAGAAGAAGAAGAAGAAGAAGAAGAAGAAGAAGAAGAAGAAGAAAAAAAAAAAAAGATGAAGACGAAGAGGAGGAGGAGGAGGAGGAGGAGGAGGAGGAGGAGGAGGTGGAGGAAGAGGAGGATAAGTAGGAGGTAGAGTAATCTTACATTTACATATACGAGTATATATGTAGAGAGAGAGAGAGAGAGAGAGAGAGAGAGAGAGAGAGAGAGAGAGAGAGAGAGAGAGAGAGAGAGAGAGAGAGAGAGAGAGAGAGAGAGTTACGCAGAGGATGTGGATGAACTCATTACAACAGGCTGGCATGTGAGGACTACTGCGGGGAGGGGAGAGAGAGGGGAGAGAGAGAGGGAGAGAGAGAGGGGAGAGAGAGGGGGAGGAAGAGGGAGAGAGGAGAGGGGGAGTTAGTGGGAGGGAATGGAGATGGGGGCCAAGGATGGAGAGATGGAGGGAATGTCGGAATGGTAAGGAGAGAGAAGTGAAGGTTGGAGGGAGAGATGGAGAGAAGAATAGAGAGGAGAGGAAAGGAATGATGGAGAGGAGGAGGAAGAAGAGGGAAGAGATGGAGAGAAAAAAGGAGAGGAGAGGAAAGGAATGATGGAGAGAGAGAGAGAGAGAGAGAGAGAGAGAGAGAGAGAGAGAGAGAGAGAGAGAGAGAGAGAGAGAGAGAGAGAGAGATGGAAGGACAGGAGGGAAGGGAGGGAGAGATGGAGAGAAGGGAATGGAGGACGGTGACTGGGAGCGAAGGAGAGGAGAGACTGAGGGAGAGAGAGAGAGGGACGGAGGTAAGGAGGAAAACATGGAGGGAAGGAGATAAGGGAGGTAAGAACAGAAAACCTAAGAATGGAGAAAACAACGGATGGATAACAGAGAGAGAGAGAGAGAGAGAGAGAGAGAGAGAGAGAGAGAGAGAGAGAGAGAGAGAGAGAGAGAGAGAGAGAGAGAGAGAGAGGTGGGAGCAGTCCTTCAACAACTCAATTACCCTCCATGATCCCAGCCTGGGTTGCCTACACTCTCCTGACGGGACAGAGAGAGAGAGAGAGAGAGAGAGAGAGAGAGAGAGAGAGAGAGAGAGAGAGAGAGAGAGAGAGAGAGAGAGAGAGAGAGAGAGAGAGATGGACATTTCGCCACCATCCCTCGTGCCTTCGGTCACTTGCACAGCCCACGACACGATGGAAGAGGAGGAGGAGGAGGAGGAGGAGGAGGAGGAGGAGGAGGAGGAGGAGGAGGAGGAGGAGGAGGAGGAGGAAGGCAGATTACTGAGATGAACAGCCAAGCGATGTCACTCTGCATCCTGTCCATCAAGTCCTCCTCCTCCTCCTCCTCCTCCTCCTCCTCCTCCTCCTCCTCCTCTTCTAAGGGTGACCGGACGCATCTTCTCGCCTCACGCAAATTTGAGTGCACGAGTTTGGTCTAGTTGGAGTTACGTGCAATGTTTTGTCGCGACTTTTTTTGGTTATAACTTTTGCAGTGTTTTTGTTGTTGTTGTTATTGTTGTTGTTGTTGTTATTGTTATTATTTGTTTGTTTTTTCCGTGTTGTTATTTCTGGTTTCTGTTCGCGTCTTGTTTTTTTTTTCTATTCTAAGCTTTTTCTTTCCATTCACGTTTTTTTACTGTAGTTTCTTTTTTTTTTTTATTTTGCTTATTAAGTTATTCTGTCAAATTTGCGCGTCTCTCTCTCTCTCTCTCTCTCTCTCTCTCTCTCTCTCTCTCTCTCTCTCTCTCTCTCAC
>NC_087172.1:5917500-5957500 GCF_035594125.1 Scylla paramamosain | reverse complement strand
TCAAGATTTTTGTGTGCATCTTGACCGGACTTAATTGTTTTCCTTGTTAATTGTTTATGTTTTGCTATTAATCTTCATTTCACAGTTAAATATTAACGTTTTGCTATCTACTTTACATTTTACTTATATTTCCTAAGTTTTATCTCATCCGGATGTGTGACTATCATTTTAACCGACCTTTGTTTGTCTTCATCGGAATTCGTCTCATTAAATTTTCAATCTTCCTCTCATTTCCAAAGTTTCCGATCCGATATCACATTTTTCTTTACCCGGATTCTTCTGTTCACCCAGCCCCCTTTTTTCTTTTTTTATATGTATCAGGAAGATCTAAGGACAAAAAAAAAGTGAATAAATAAAAGATAAATAGGTAATGATAATAATTGATAAAATGATAAATAAATAGATAAAAAATGGTAAAAAAGGAAATCGCTTAAATACATTCCCTTCCCCATAAAAAAATAATGATAAATAGATAAATAATAAGATATGTAAATGAATAAATAAAAAAAATAAATAAAAGAAAGTAAAATATGCATAAAAAAAAAAAAGCCAGTTCATCACTTCCTGATTACAAGTTATTCATGACAAAATTTAATTGCATGTGTTGTCTCCTCACTTTTTTTTTTCTTAACCTGTGATGCTAAATCTGAGCTGCCTTTTCTTTCTTATTTTATTTACTTATTTATTTATTTATTTATTTTTTATGGGAGAGACAGTTAGCAGTTTTTTTTTCTTTTAACGTCATTTCTTACTCTTGAATCTTCCTCCCTAGTACTTAAAAAAAAAGTTTTATTCCACCTCCTTTTCTTTTTTATTTATTTATGTTTTTGTTATATTTTTTACTACTTTCATTTCCCCTTTGTTTCGTATCTGAATATCCAATGTTTGCTTTACCGGATTCCACAGTTCACCTTATCCTGACTAAATAATCCGTGACTAGAATTATATACGTTTTATCCTCTTATTTTTTATGCTACCATTATTTCAAAGTTTCGTATTCAGATATCCGAAATTTTTAACCTTTAACCGGATTACTATACATAAAAAAAAACTCCCACACATCAAAACCACACTGACCTTTACCAAAATTTCAAACCTTCTCTTACACCAATAACTCCCAACATTCGGATCCGGACTGCAATTCTCGCTTAACCGGACTGCCCAAGTTTAAGGATGGGCCATAAATCACACGTTTTCCCTAACCTGGTTTCTAGTCCGCGCTCTGATCCGGTTCCTAGAGTTTGGGCTTGGGATTTCCGACCGTGGCTTTAATCGGATTGCAAACCGGTGCTGGCTTTAACCGGGTTAGCGATCTTGGGTTTATTACGGAGAGGCTCGAGTCAGCAAGTTGTGCGACGAGGAGCCGGATGGTTGATGGCTATGAGAGAGAGAGAGAGAGAGAGAGAGAGAGAGAGAGAGAGAGAGAGAGAGAGAGAGAGAGAGAGAGAGAGAGAGAGAGAGAGAGAGAGAGAGAGAGAGAGAGAGAGAGAGAGAGAGAGATCCCTATTACTAAAAAAATTCCTGTTTCTTCGTCTTACCATTTTTTCATCTGTTCTTTTTTTATCTATTTTTTACTCCTCTCTTTCTATGAATTTTCTTAAACTCTATTTATGATAGTAGTAGTAGTAGTAGTAGTAGTAGTAGTAGTAGTAGTAGTAGTAGTAGTAGTAGTAGTAGTAGTAGTAGTCGTAGTAGTAGTAGTAATAGTGGAAGTAGTAGTAGTAACAACAATAACAACTTTAATAATAACAATAATAGCCACTCCAGCAATTATAGATATCCTACGCACACACACACACACACACACACACACACACACACACACACACACACACACACACACACACACACACACACACACGCGCGCCATCTGGCCTCGCATCACAAAATCACTACATTAATTACTGCCAATGCTCAAAATATAAGTTGGGAAATAATATGCAAAAGCTGTATTCCCACTTATCATTAATGCAATATGAAAATTCCCATTGACTGCACGCCCATCCATACACCTCCGAACTTAACTAATGGTCCTGTTATTTTTTTGTTTTTTTTACTGCCAATAAATCGAAGTATAATTTCAAAATGCATATCCAGTTCCCGATCGCAATACTGTGGCTGTAACAACTCTAACTACGTAACTGGGACGGTAATTGCTGCTGAGGATGATGATGGAGATGATATTGGTGTTGGTGTTGGTAGTGTTTATAGTTGTAGTAGTGAGGATGGTGGTGGAGCTGGTGATAGTAGTAGTAGTAGTAGTAGTAGTAGTAATAGTAGAACAAACAACAACAACAACACAATAATAATAAATAAACATAACCAAATGAATAAATAATGGTAATAACACCAAGTACAATACAAATAATATTAGTTATATTATCAAGGTCAACAAATACAATGATCGTAAAAATAATAATAATGATGATAATGAATTCGCAAAAAAGTGACAAATAAAATCAATTAACACTATTTTTGCATGTCTTCAGCCTTCATATAAATAGATAGAACAAAGCAAAATCACACACACACACACACACACACACACGCATTCCTACACCAAACATTTCCCGCTTTCAAACGTTCACTCCCCAGAGATCCATTGCATCCTTAACTAATATAACCTCTCCACTCCCTCCTTCCTTCTCTCACATGCCCTTCAACTCACTTTTCACTCTTTTCACCAACCCTATACTATCTTTTTTAATTGTTCTCTCCTCTCCCACTCCTGGTACCTCTCATAGTAGCCATCCTCCTCTCTTCCTCCCTCCCTCTCTCTGCTCACACCACACCAAGTTATTCTATCCCAGCCTCTCTAGTTTCAATACCTCCTCCCTTAGCCATTCAGTAGCCATGCATCACTTCAGGCAAAATACAATGTGTAGGAGCTTCCATGATATACAGTACAAAGAGGTCTTATTTCAAGCTTCATCATTTCTTTGTCCCTTACATGCACGTGCTGCTGTTCCCTCCCTCCTTGAAGGTCTTTAAATCCTTCCCATGCCAATTATTTTGTTGCTTGATGGTTCACTCGTGTCTCAGAGGTTATTCTTGTTGCGGTGTTCATAAAGGTATGGAGAAAATATCTATTGTATATTTAAATTTTGTGTTTCATTTAGACTTCTTTTGTTGATTCTCTCTCTCTCTCTCTCTCTCTCTCTCTCTCTCTCTCTCTCTCTCTCTCTCTCTCTCTCTCTCTCTCTCTCTCTCATGATTTATTAGTAGAATAACTTTCAACGTACTTCTTTTAAATATCTTTCTATATTCCATGATGAACAGATAAATAGATAGACTGATAGACAGGTAAATGAATAAACAGACTGATAGACAGGTAAATGAATAAACAGACTGATAGACAGGTAAATGAATAAACAGACTGATAGACAGGTAAATGAATAAACATATAGATAAAGATAGTAGTAGTACATAAGAACATAAGAAATAAGGGAAGCTGCAAGAAGCGACCAGGCTTACACGTGGCAGTCCCTGTATGTAATACACCTACCTATTTCCGTCTATTATCACCATCCATAAACCTGTCTAATCTTCTCTTAAAGCTCTCTAGTGTCCTAGCACTAACAACATGATTACCGAGTCCGTTCCACTCAACTACCAATCTATTTGAGAACCAATTTTTTCCTATCTCCTTCCTAAACCTAAATTTTTCGAGCCTGAACCCGTTATTTCTTGTTCTACCCTGGTTGCTGATCCTAAGAATTTTGCCTACATCCCCCTTGTTATAACCCTTATACCACTTAAAGACTTTTATCAGGTCCCCTCTTAAACTACGTCTTTCTAAAGAATGTAAATCTAACAACTTCAACCTCGCCTCGTAAGGAATACTCCTCATCCCCTGTATCCTTTTAGTCATTCTCCTCTGTACTGATTCTAATAGACCTATATCTTTCCTGTAATGTGGGGACCAGAACTGCACAGCGTAGTCTAGATGAGGTCTGACCAGCGAAATGAGGTCTGACCAGCGAGATGAGGTCTGACCAGCGAAATGAGGTCTGACCAGCGAGACGAGGTCTGACCAGCGTAGTAGTAGTAGTAGTAGTAGTAGTAGTATCAGAAATAACAATAGTGGTAGTAACAAATTCTTTAAAAGAGACAAAATGATCTGTCTTCTCTCTCTCTCTCTCTCTCTCTCTCTCTCTCTCTCTCTCTCTCTCTCTCTCTCTCTCTCTCTCTCTCTCTCTCTCTCTCTCTCTCTCTCTCTCTCTCTCTCTCTCTCTCTTTTTCATCCATTTTTATAACACTGTCTAGACTCAAACACGAAAGTAGTAAAACACACACACACACACGTACACACACACGACCAACAGACCCACCTACCTACCAAGCACAACCTACAGACACACACACACACACACACACACACACACACACACACACTATACCAGCACTCCACACCTTTACAAGTATTCCCTCCACCGTAACATTCCTTCGCCTAGGGATGTACACAAACTTCACAACAATGTCCTTACTTTCCTCTCTCTATAGGGGCACGGAGCGCTTCCTTCACACGGGCTCGGCTACAAAGAGCGTGTTGGAAGAGAGGGGAAGGGAGAAGGTCGAGGGGAAAGAAAAGGAATGAGGTTAAGATGGGATGGAATAGGAGAGTATGGTAGGGAATATAGTAGGAGATAAGGGTAAAAGGAGAGGGTAAGGGAAGAAGGGAAGAGAGGGGAAGAGATGAGGGAAGAACGGAATGAAGAAAAGGAAGAAGAGAGTTGGAAAATATAGGAAGAGAAGAAAAAAATATCATGAAGAGGAGAGAAAAGAGAGGGAGAAAGAGAAGAGACGAGTGAGAGGTAAAAAAAAAAGGACAACGGGAAAGAAAAAAGAAAAAAAGGGCAAGGAAAGGAAAGAACAGGGAGAAAGACAAAAAAAAAAACGGCAAAGAAAAAAGGAAAGAATAAAAAAAAGAAGAAAAGAAGAAAAGTGTAGGGAAGACAGAAAGAAGGGGAGCAATAAGAGGAAGTGGAAAACAGAATAAAGGGTTATGAGAGGAAATAAAGGGAAAGAGAAAGCAGGAATGGATAATAAATATATAGGTAAAAGGGGAAACGAGTTAAATAGGGAAGAAACAGAAGGGAACAAAGGGAGAAGACAAGCAAAGATAGGAGAGAGAGAGACGAGAGAGAGAGAGAGGAGAGAGAGAGGAGAGGAGAGAGGAGAGAGAGAGAGAGAGAGAGAGAGAGAGAGAGAGAGAGAGAGAGAGAGAGAGAAAGGGGCACTATTTTTAAAATGGTATAGGTTGTTCATTGATAAATAGACTTGGAGGTTGGCAGGCACGGAAGGACAGGGGGTGGAGAGAGGAGGGGGAGTGGGGGAGAGCAGGTGGTGTCTAATAAATCACCAGGGAGGGAGAGAAAGAGGGAGCCTATACCCCTGCAATAAATATCATGATAGTGAGGAAGGGAGAGGGAGAGGGGAGAGGGAGAGGAGAATTGGAATGGGTGATGGAGGGAGGAGGTGAACTAAGGTAAATAACGTAACAGGGGAATGATGAGGAGGGAAATGATGAGGTAGATGAGTAAACTGACACATAAACAACTTGCTGGGGTGATGAAGAGTGTAAAGTGGTTAGGGTGAGGCTGGAGTGTGTTGGGGTGTTTGGGTAAGGCAGGGGGTGTATGTGTGTGTGTCAGGGGAGGTGTGGCGGTGTGTTTGTAGCAGGAAAGGGGGTAGAAGGAAGGTTGGAGGGTCACAGAGAGAGGGGTAAGAGGTGTGAGAGAGTGGTTAACAAGGTTTTGGATGTATAGGTGAGTGGTGATGCATAAGTGAAGTGTGGATGGAATATAGTGTGGTCACCCCTGGAATCAGTTCTCTGCGGCACATCAAAGAGAACGGACCTATTGTAGGGTGGACTGGAGGCTGAGACAAGGCCTTGCATACTAACATATAATCTAAAACGCGTTCTAACACACACACACACACACACACACACACACACACACCACACACACACACACACACGTAATACTTAACATCAGTCGAACAAGTGTTAAAATAAAATCGCTGAGATAACCATAAGTGTACATCAGAATTTTGGTTTCCTTTGACATACACACTTGAAAAAAAATACATAAGAAGGAAGAAATAAGTAATCACCTTCCACGTCCTGTTTCTTTTTTCTTTTCTTTCTTTTTTTTTTTTTTTTTTTTGGTCGTGTGTCAGCCTTTGTTTCCCTTAATCCATCCCTCCCTTCCTAAATTCCTTTCTCCCTAACTAATCTTCACTCCCACCTCCCTCCCCTTTTTCCCTCTCCCTCACCATCTATCCTTCTAAATCCCCCTCCCCTTTCCCCTTCCTCCCCCCTTATCACCTTTCCCTCCACACCTTCCTCCCCTTTCCTCCCCCTCTATCCATTTATTCCTCCACACTTCCCTCCCCTTTCCTCTGCTTGATTACTCTTCTCTCCACTTCTTCCATTCACACCTCCCTCAAACCACCCCCCTTACCTACCCTTCCACCCTCACCTCTTATATACCATTCTCTCCACCTTTGTAGCCTTTCCTCTCCCTATAACCACCCTTCCCTTCACCTCCCCCTCCCTTTCACTCTCCCTTCACACCTGCCTGCATATATCCCCGCACCCAGGTAGAGGCAGACAGGTGTGGGTCGCCAGAGGGAGACATAAATCACTCCTGCAGCTCCACACACGCCGCCTGGAGCCTGGAGGGGCCCCGCCATTAACTGCCTGTTTATCTAGCGGCCGCCAGTGTGATTATCGTTAATAACCCGACCCTTATTATTCGCATGCATGAAAATTCCAGCCCGGCTCATTTAAGTTGCATTTCTTAGCTCCATTTTCTTTATTTTCAGCGTAATCTGCTTTAAACGCACCGCTCAGACCTTCTCTCGGCTTCATTATATCGTAAAAAGTGTAATTTGCTGTGGTGAGGCAGACACGGCCAAGGAATTTACCTGTGCCTTAAGTATGGTATGGCTCGATGGTGAAGTGGTGTACCTTGTGCGTCATGGCAGGGGTTCGATGCCCAGCCACTCCACATTGCATTACCCTTTCCACTCTTGGCTTAATTACTAACCATTGTGCGATGTTTTTTCTTGTCCCCACAGCCACTTCCAAATACTGTAATGGCCAGAAATTGCAAAAATCTGTTCTTTTTTTTTATGCCCTTTTGTCTCGTAGATGTTTATAAATATTCCATATATTGCCTTTAGTGGTGTGAGTTGTTGAGTATCCGCAGTGACAGGGTTAAGATCGCTGTGACTCCATGGTAACGTAATATACTTTAGTGCCGTGTCAGGGGTTTGGTGCCCGGCAGACTTTGCATTAAGATCGGTATGGCTCGATGGCAACCCGAGTACCTTATGTGTCATGTAAGGGGTTCGATGTCCTGCAGCTCCCCTCCATTGACAGGCCCTCCCATGCACGTTTCCTATGCGTTTCAGAGGCGGTGTTACACTGTTTTTCGGGTATTACTAACAGACAGTACTGGATCAGTCTCATTTTTTTTTTTAATGTAAGAGAGGTTATTCCCAAAGGCAACGAAACTTAACAAATAGAATAAAAAAGATGTCCACTAAGGTGCCAGTCCCTAGAGAAAAAATGCCAAGACTTAGCTGGCAGGAATAGCTTCAGATTTTCAGCCAGTTTTCTCAACGTGGTTTATCGACAGTCTGTTAATGGGTAACTTGATTAGCGCATTGGCTGATAATTCTGGTGTTGCTAATTGCGTGCCTCCCCTCCTCCCCACAGCCTCAGTGCATGAGCCTTTCTACTTTCTCTCGCCCCTATTTTGTCTACCTTCCTGATGCAAGTCAACCAGTATTCTCAGTCATTCGTCCCCTTTTTTCTGGTAGCCTCTGGAATTCCCTGCCTGCTTCTGTATTTCTTCCTTCCTATGACTTCCTCTAGAGGGAAGTTTCAAGACACTTATCCTGTTTTTTTTATCATTTTTTTTTTTTTCACCTGTTTGGGGACTTTCCCTCAATGAGCCTTTTGTTCCATAATTTTTGTTGCCCCTGGCCAGTACCCGTCTTGCATAAGTAAATAAAAAATAATGACACGGAAAGAGACACGCACTTCTTACCGGTGACCGAGAAAACTCAGAGAAGAAATGAAAACACATAATATGATTGTGATGATTTTGTAGAGCGTGTTTCTCTTCTTTTCCCAGTCTATATTTAGTACTTTTTTTGCATAGTTATTGTTTTCTTTCCTTTTTCAAGTGAATATGTTGTAAAGAGTGTGAGAGTGGAAAGGAGGAGGAGGAGGAAGAGGAGGAGGAGGAGGAGGAGGAGGAGGAGGAGGAGGAGGAGGAGGAGGAGGAGGAGGAGGAGGAGGTGGTGGTGGTTATATGAACATAAGGTAAAAGTCAGTCTTTCTCCCTCTCTCTCTCTCTCTCTCTCTCTCTCTCCCTCTCTCTCTCTCTCTCTCTCTCTCTCTCTCATCCTGTATCGTCAGCGGTCACTGGCTGTGTTGGGTGAGCGCAAAACTCCAATCTCTCCACGGATCACAAAACTGGAAGAAATCCACCAATTATCAAATCATCTAAAACAAAAAACAAACATGAAAGCAACTCTGGAAATTGTTCGCGTGACAGTGTTGAGGCCGGGAGGACGCGCAGGCGCCCAACAAGCTGTTTGTGTCCTACAAGGGCTGGTGGCGCCTGCCAATGCTGCGGGTGCCCTTGTCCCTGGCGCCGCTCGATGACGGCGTGAGCGCCGCCAAGAAGGATGGGAAGGTGACCCTCATGCAAAAGTTTGAGAGCGGAAGGGCGCCGACCCTCCGCGTGAAAGGCCGCGACAGCCAGCTGCTGCTGGAGCTGTGCGCGGGGGCCCGTCTTCGGACGCGAGCCGTGGTCCGGGTGGGGGACCTCGTGAGCGGCACCGCCCCCGGGGTGGTGGAGGTGCCCTTCGAGGTGAAGGTCGGGGGGAAGGTGGAGGATGCCTTCCTCACTGTGGCTCAGGTCTTCCCTGTGCCCACCCCTCTTCCCCCTCCCGTGTACCCAGGGGGACACCGGCGGGCTCCCAGCCCCGTTCCCAATGGTCACCTTCCCTCTCGGAGAGTACCAGCCCAGCGCGGCCAGGCTGCAGCGCCTGGTGCAGGAGATGCATGGATACGGCCCCATGCCGGACCCGGCCGAGTGGCTGCTGCCCCCCAGCAGTGCCCCGCGGGACCGGCATGACGAGGCGGCGTCCATGCCTCCAGACCAGTGCGAGCCTGCCGGCGCTGCGGAGGAGGCTGAGGAAAGCGGCGCCGCACAGGACACCCAGACTAACACCACTGCAGCGCGCAGCGAGCAGGAGGATGAACAGCTGCAGCAGTCACCGCAGATGAGTCCCTCGGAAGCTGGCGCCAGCTACGTGCGGCTGTGGACCGCGGTGTTTGGGGAGCCAGCGCATCACCAGCGTGAGGGAGAGGAAAAGACAGGCGGAGACACTCCACGCTCGGTGCAAACCACACCAGAAGGAGTCACCAAACAGTACCTGCGGCTGTGGACTGAAGTGTTCGGGAATTACAGCGCCGCAGAGGACTGCGAGTCTCACGCCGCAGAAGACGCCAAGCCACACAGCGTGACAGGAGACGCCGACGCCATAACGCGATGCTGCAGGAGTCAGCGAGGCGGACACCACCACGAGCGACAGCGACACCAACAAGTACCCACCGAAATAGTCCTCTCCACGCCCCACGAGCCTCACCCCCGCCACTGAGCCTGACGCAGGCCAGCGAGACGATGACGAACTGCTCGGATCAGGAGGTGGGGAGGGCCCCGAGAGGCTGGAGGTCGTCAGGGAGCGTCCACAATGTGAGCAGTACGGAGAGGGCGGCGAAGGAGCGCACTGGTCACCACAAGTCAGTCCCTTCGCAAGTCGGGGGCTCGCTACGCGCGGCTGTGGACTGAAGTGTTCGGCGAGGAGTGAGGCGGGACGGTCCTCCAGAGGGACCGGCTACCCCGTGACGCGCTGACGAGGACGCCGTGACTCGCTTGTCCCAGGAAGGCAGACATTTCAGGATGCATGGAGCAATGCTTCGTAGACACTTCTTGTTGCTTTCTTCACTTTTTAAGACACTTTTGTTACTTTTCATTGATACAAGTGTGAGCTTTTAGTGGAAGATTGTACTTTACTTTGTGCTCTGCATGACACAGCACAAGAACAAACACAAGTATTTCCTTTCCCTTTCCCTCGCGCTGTTCAATACCGTGGGGTGCCTGTTCCTGCACAGGGAACATTTACGGATATATGCATTCCTTAAATATTCAAATAATTATTTTTCAATCATGTTTCATCTTCATCTTCATCTCCCTCCTCCTCCTCCTCCTCCTCCTCCTCTGTGGGGAGGTAAGGGGATCATTACCCCGTATCTCCAGGATCATCTTATTTCTTCCTTTAATCCTTTGCTATGAATATTCCATGTCATTTTTACATACTGCGCGTGGGGAGGAGCCCTCTGCTTCACTGTCCTCTCTACTCTGTAGCTACCTAGTAGTTACCAAACAGCCTTGCAAGAACATAAAGGTCTGTTGGCTTTCCTTTGTATATTCCCTTGTATATACTCTTATTTCTCCTCTTCTGTGTGGCAGCTCAGCATGAAAGCTTTAATAACTCATTGACAAACTCGCCCCTTGCCTTTCCCTTCCATAACACACGTACACTTCAGTGCTGAGAAGAAACAACAGGTTTGATTTCCTTCCTTCATTTTCTGTTCACCGCCACGCACTGAATTACATCACACTGCGTCTGAACTGTTCACAATATTTTCCGTGTAAAACTTAACCCTTTTGCCGCGACGGTTGTCTTTTGTTAATATTGATATCACTGTAGCAAACTGTTTCGACAGATATAAAGAAAAGAATATGACGTTGATTTGCTCTTTACTAAGCTACAGAAGCACGTCTATAAAACATTTCACTCTTAATTTGTAAGGGAGTAAAGTACCTTAATTACACTTTATAAACAAAAACCATCTTGAGAAAATTAGTGAAGGGTCTGAAACATCCCTGGCACAAGGCGAGTCTGATCGAACCCTTTGTTACTCAGATATGCTCAAAAAAGAAAAAAGAAGAAAAAAAGAAAAATAAAGTAACACCGACTCTGAAACGCACGTACGGTAAGCATTCCAGTATTCCATCACAGTTCACTAGACGTCATGAACATCTCAAGACTCTCCTCATATTTTGGATGATCCTTTTGTTACTTAAGTCTGCAGGGATTGGCACGATGAGTGGACCTTTTACTAACTTTTTTCCTTGTCCTATGCTAGTATCCCTCTTACAAAAAAGAAAAAAAGAAAATAAATAAATAAATAAATAAATAAATAAAATAAAATAAAATATAATAAAAATAAATAAAAATAAATAAAATAAAGCAAAATAAATAGTAACAGCTACCTGAATCATCATCGTCATCATCATCATCATCATCATCATCATCATCACCACCACCACCACCGCTTCGTTTATCGTCCTCATGCCTACGTGTAGGCCTGATGGCTTCTTGCAGCTTCCATAATTTTCGTATGTTATAATCTTAAGTATATTGAGAGGGTCAGTGAAAGAAGCAGCTGGAGGGATGACATGGCGACAACTGACTCTTTCGGATAGAGATGAGAGACCACGATTCAGAACTGGCCCACCCGTCTGCCATACGGCAGACGGGTGAGCCAGCCAGCGAGCGTGCAGTGTCATCAGCGCCACTCTTTCCTATTCACTCACTAACTGATGCTCTTATTACCCATTATTTTTACGCATTTTTTCTTACTTTTTTCTCTCTTCATTATTGCCACACATCAGGAGAGTGTGCGAGGTGGCGGGGCAGCTGACGTCAAGATACGACCCACGCTGACCTTACGAGCTCGCTGGCCAACCCGTCTGTTGTATGGATCCTGCTCGTCTCCTCTCCCTTGTTTTCAGTCTCCCGTACTCCTGCATGTCTCTCTCAGGTGTGTCAGGTGTGGCCATTACAGAGGCAATCTGTCCATCACCTGTCGGTTACACGTGGCGAGGTTACGCTCCGCTTTAGTGTGCTTGCCAGGCGTTTGATTGCTCATGAGGCGAGTCCACAATGCAGCGTCAGGTGTGTGTGTGTGTGTGTGTGTGTGTGTGTGTGTGTGTGTGACAGCTGTCAAGGGGAAAAGGTAATACGGCTTAATTATGAATCTCTCTCTCTCTCTCTCTCTCTCTCTCTCTCTCTCTCTCTCTCTCTCTCTCTCTCTCTCTCTCTCTCTCTCTCTCTCTCTCTCTCTTTCACAAGCCAGGCGTCCAGCAAATCCCAGCTTATCACCTGGGCTTGAAGGGCAGAGGCCGCACCGCGCCGCCACCACTCACGCTGCAGGTTCCAATATTATTCTGTGTGGGCGCCACGCATCTTACCGCCTTCCAACCATCAAATTTTGCCTGCTGTTTCACTCACATCACGTTAAGGTGCCTTTATTAACGGCAGAAAGCGGTGTCTTATTATTCAGTAGGCCTTCATTATTATTCAGTGGCACTTTTTTTAATTTTTCAGTGGGCGCCTATTATTAAATTTTTTTCCCCCTTCACCGGTGGGCCTACTACATAGAAAAAAATAATAAACATCGCTTTCTTCGGGTGTTACGTCCAGTTCTCCATAAACACAATTTTTTCCTCATTACGTCTCGCACTAGGTCACGTGATGCTTCGTCTGAAAGTGTCGTGACTCTTATTCTTAAATATTTTTTTCTCTTTCCTATAAAAGCTATCTTCAAATGCATCAAAAATAACTGACGTCTTTTATTCTCAATTCATGGTAAATAATCCTTCTTTTTTTTTTCAAAGATTTTTAGGAATTTGATTACTTTTATATACCTTTGTTCATGATTCACGTTCTTCTCTTATAATACTGAATACTGAGTAACTGGCCGGGCATGAGGCAACGAGCAGGGTGATGTGCTTCGTCGCAGGAGTGAAGGCAGGTGGTGTTTCCCGCCGTAAGCATCAGGTGTTGCTGACAGGCGCTCATTGTCATCCGCGCTCAGTGCCAACCCATCGTATTTCAGAGCGACTCCTCAATCCGACCGGGGACTCCAGGGCGCCTCACAACAGGAATGACTTGTGTGGATCATGAGTATGTGAGTATGTTTAGGGGGGTATTTATCTGTGTGTGTGTGTGTGTGTGTGTGTGTGTGTGTGTGTGTGTGTGTGTGTGTGTGTGTGTGTGTGTGTGTGTGTGTGTGTGTGTGTGTGTGTGTGTGTGTGTGTGTGTGTGTCTATCTAGTATTTACCTATCTATCTATCTGTCAGTATCTAACTATCTATCTGTCCATCTATCTAGCTACCTATTCGCATATCTATCTATCTATCTAACTATCTGTCTGTCTGTTTTGCTGTCTGTCTTTCTATTAATTTGTCTATCTATCCATCTATCCAGACAAATAAATGCATGGAGAAGTATATATATATATATATATATATATATATATATATATATATATATATATATATATATATATATATATATATATATATATATATATATTTATTTATTTATCCTCACATTTGTCTTTCTAGATAAGTAAACACTTAAACAGATATGCAGACAGACAGATAAACAAAACAGACACAAAGGATAACATAGATTTATTCCCTCTCTCCCAACACAAAATGTCTCGCAGAGTACAATTACAGGCTTACAGTTCCGGCCAATGATTCTGAAAAGAAGTTTTCAAGAACCCAGACAAACGTTTCCGCCCGGACGTCGTTGTCTGGCGGGACACGAGGCCGTTGCAGCAGACACCTGACGCACCGGGCCGCTGCTGCTGCTGTTTGTCTTGAATTATTCCACATTCTTGTTGTTCTACTGAATTACTGCACTCACGCCTTGTTGTCTTCATCTGACTACGGATTACACACACACAATATATATATATATATATATATATATATATATATTTATATATATATATATATATATATATATATATATATATATATATATATATATATATATATATATATATATATATATATATATATATATATATATATATATATATATATATATATATATATATATAATCCGTAGTCAGATGAAAACAACAGTGCGTGTGTACAGTAATTCTGTAAAACAACAAATATGTGTGTGTGTGTGTGTGTGTGTGTGTGTGTGTGTGTGTGTGTGTGTGTGTGTGTGTGTGAAAAGTAGCACATCAGATAAATAAAAAGTTGAAATAACTTTATAAAAAAAAAAAAAAAAAACTCAGCCTCATCATGCCATCCAGCGCAGTGGGCCGCGCTCGCCACAGTGCGTCAGCCACAGCGCCAGCGCGTGCTGCAGCATGACGACGCGCCGGTGTTCATGAGGCTACGACATCAATCATATGGAAAACGAAAATACAGGACACATTATTTGATTCCAAGTATTTTCGCTTAAACTTTTAATGTGAGTTCATACATAACAGGACCACCACCACCACAACCACAACCATCACCAACAACAACCATAATGATGATGAGTAATAATGAATGCAGCATCAAACAATGCACAGCGGCTGTGAGGGTGGGGAGGGCGCGGTGTGCCTGGCGGTCTGAGGGAACACCCAGGCGCCGCCAGGACCTGACAGACATCATCTATCACTGCCACCCTCCGCCCTCACCCCAACATCCCCCCATATTAACTCACATATATATATATATATATATATATATATATATATATATATATATATATATATATATATATATATATATATATATATATATATATATATATATATATATATATATATATATATAATATGGTTTTATATGTGCGTGTGTGTGTGTGTGTGTGTGTGTGTTTACACACACACACACACACACACACACACACACACACACACACACACACACACACACACACATATATTCATATTTATATTTACTTCCCGAGCGGAGCGAGGTGGTTCTAATTTTGTTAGCGCACATCTGTGCAGCACACCGCTGCGCCTGGCCCCTGGGGGGTACAACGATGATTTGGCCAGGAGCACCTTTTGGTGTCCATCGCATATAAAAATTGCGATTTCAGTCTCGAAAACACCTCCTGGTGAGAATCTTTTGATGGCGCATCTTTTTTATTTCATGACATTTCTTCGTCAGACCCACCACCATTTTGCCGCATTTTGCATATTTCGAGTTACTGAGCGCGCAAAATGCGCGAATTGTATGCCATAACTCACTTCATATACGGGACAGCCAGTTTTGGTTGACACCATCACACTCACCAGTGACTGTAGAATCAAGATGTATGGTAAAAACTTGATAAAAGAAAAAAAAATAAAATGGTATTAAGACTGTTAAGATGTTTAAAAAAGATGTTTATAACATGTTTTACTTATGCTCGCTATTTTCAACAGCTTACCATTGAATGCTGAAATATATTATTACATTACGTAGGAAAAACTCGTGAACACGATAGTGTGATCAGAATGTGTGCAGGCGGGCTCCGTAGGACCAGGGTCTGAGACGCGTCTAAAAATTAGAACCTCCCCCAGCCACTAGGGGGAAGTCCTTTAAATTGCTCCGCAGCTTAAAGCACCTATTACCTAGTTTATTTATTTATTCATTCGTTCGTTCATTCATTCATTCATAAAATGGATACACAGAAAGACAAAGATGGACAGGAATACGTCAGTATGGCTACACATCGGTGCCTCGCTGTGCACAAATGGCGACGCAACATTTGACCCTCCTCACCTGTATCTCCTGTTTCAACTCTTCCCACTCAAACAGGAGCTCGACGCGCATCACGGTCCTCAGCAACACTCCTCGCACGGCCTGCATAGTGCACCACACAATAAATAACACACGACACCTCAGGCGGGTGTCGCCGCGCCTCCGTCACCTTGTCAAGTGTTGCTCAAGAAAATTAATACTGTGTTTCAAGCAAAATATCCGTTATATGAATAATTAATATGTTTACATATTAATTTATGATTGGTTATTTGCAAGTCTAAATGGAATTACTGGGAAAATAATTACTAATAATGTTTTTCTTTTAGGCTTTTCATTTAAATCTTGAGTGGGTATCGTGCGCCAACGTCCGTTTTCTTTGCATGACGAGTCGAGACGAACGTACATTTTTCATTCCTCGCATCACCACATCACCACTACTATAAACACCGGCATTGCAATTACTCACATGTAAACATAGTTATTATATAATCATTGAACCACATTAAAAATATTATTAATATTTAATAAGAGCATGGGAAGAGTGTGTTAAGAATTCATATTGCATAAATTATAGCCTAGTACATCGCTACGCTCCAACAAACCACTACAACAATGATTAAAATAACTACTAATGATGCTACCATTAAAGGTAATAATGAAACAGCTATGAAATCAACACTGCAAAAAAAAAAAAAAAAAAAATGAAAAGCAAAGGATCGAAAAATTAGGTTACAATGATAGAGAGGACGAAAAAAATAAAAATGGAAGGGGAGGGTGAAGGAAATAAAAGCTCAGGGAATTAAAGGATGACACAGAGAAAGAAAACTGATCCCGTTCAAAGGAGTCAGAGTGCCCTTCAGTGAACATTTAAATCAATATTGAGTATACAGATGCGACACAGAAAACGAACGGTCGAGCACCAGAGAAAATTGTGCTTGGATCTGAACTCAAGGGGTCACTATAGCAAATTTCAATGGGTCGCTTTACCATTCTTAACGGATTAGTACGGCAAGGTAGAGGGTCACTGTTACTAGTTATTAGAGTCAGGCTGGTCACAACTCTCTCTAAGCCACATCAGTCAAGTTATTTGGTTATTTAGTTGATGCGATCGGGTTGTTTCGTGTTAATTAGTTTATCTTTTGTTGTTCATGAGTTAATAATACTCCTCAGACTCTGTTTGTGGAAAGGAGGTTGGCCAAAGGGATGAAAAGAAAAAAAAATCGATAGCTTAGCGCTCTTCCTACAATCTAAAAATGAAATAAATAAATTAAAAATAACTAAATGCATCAGTAACATGGTAGCGGGAAAAAAAAAAGAGATCAGTAATGAACAATCGTAAAAAAAAAAGAAAAATAAATATGAAATAAAATAAATAGGTGAATAGATATATTATTTACATACATTTTTTATTCGTTTATTTATTTCATGTATATGCACATCTGCTATCACCCGCCACTACCACCACCACCACCATCACTAACATTCATATAAATTATTTTAAACATTACATTACTGCACCACCACCACCACCACCACCACTAATTGGCGACACCTGCTGATTGGCGCGTCTCTCCACCAATTACGTGTGCCTCTGTGTTTCGGAATCAATACGTAGTTTCCTCCTCTGATCCATCATAAGGCGGGAGGGCACAATGAGGCTCATGCGAATATCGTCACCATTTGGACCTCAAACTCGCGCAAATATTTATGATAATTTTAATTTGATTTTTTTTTTCTAGTGCTTGTTAGTTTCCTCCCCCCCTTTTTTTTTTACTGTTATTATTTTCTATTGATTTTCGTCTAAAACCTTCATTATTTTTTTCCTTGTCGAGTTATTTTTTTTTCTTATGTATTTATTTATTTTTTTTGGAATATTCATATTTTTTTTTTATCTTATTTATGTTTACCAGATTTTCATATTTTTTCTTTTACTAGATCATGTTTTTTTTTATTGTTTTCTTTGGCTGCATTATTATTATTATTATTATTATTATTATTATTATTATTATTATTATTATTATTATTATTATTATTATTTTACCGATTTCTTTTTTAGATATTTGCTTTCTTTTCATCGCATTATTTCGTCAAAAAATGAATATATGAATAAATAATCCGATGCACTGTTATCTGATTCTAATGAAATTTACGAAAAAAATAAAGGAAATGATCACACTGATGAATTTTTTTTACTGGGGTGGGGTTTCGTACGCGCACTTCTTTCCTTCCAGCTTTTCTTTTTCCTTCCTTTTCTTCCTATTTAATTTCTTCCTATTCTTCCTTGTTTTTTAACTCATTATTTTTCTCCCTCATTTTTTTTTTATATTCTTCTCTTTCTTTCTTTTACTCTTACCAAAATCTATCTCTTTACAACCATCCCTTGCCTTTTCTCTCCTTTCTTCTTCCTTTCATCCTTTCATTTTACCTTTTCCTTCCTTTCATTTCTATCCATATTTCTTTCATTTCAACCGTTACTTTTTTAATTGCTTTTTCCTTCTTCTTTCCGTCAGTTGTTTCCGTTCCTTACTAGTATTTCTCTCCAATCTTTCTTTCTTTTAATTCTTTTCTTCTTCTTCCTTTCTTTCCTTCCTTCCTTCCTTTTTTCCTTCCGCTCGTCTTAACCCGAGACACGCAGCAAGCAGGTAGCAAGGAGGATGGGAAGGCAGGTTAGAGGCAGGGCAGGGGCAGAGGCAGGGCAGGGACACAGGCAGGGTCGGCGGATGCTTCAGTAAGTGCTAATGTTCTGGCTGTTGCCTAAGACATGTCCAATTAACCACCATCCTATTAAAGTCTCCCCCAACCTCTCCTAATTGTTTTCAAGTTCTCTCTCATTAATTAATTATATCGAAGGTGGAGATCAGTGAGTGTGTGAGTGAGTCAAGGGTATATCCTCCACTTATCTCCACCTCATCTCCATTACACTTCGCTTACTTATGTCTCCACTTCATCTCTGCTACCTCTCAATCACACATTTCCATCACCAACAACGTGACTCCACATATACCTAAGTTTCCCCTACACCTTCCATCTCTTTCCTTCCATTTTCTTCCACAAAAAATGGTTTTCACGTCCCTTATCTTCACCAGTACATCCTCTCTCATCCACCTCTCTCTTCCACACCCAGTGACAAAGGGATTACCTGGCACGAGTAGAAAACGAGGATGTGCTTTGAAAAATTAACAAGGGGAAACTAAAGGAAAAAACACTATTATAAACTGCTATTTCCCTCCCTTCCTTCCTTCCTTCCTTCATTAATTAATTTCTGTAAGTACTAAAGTGTTAACCCCCCCCCCTCTCTCTCTCTCTCTCTCTCTCTCTCTCTCTCTCTCTCTCTCTCTCTCTCTCCAGCAGTCAGTGTTACCAGCACGACGTGAAAGGTTTACTCAGGTAGCCTCTTTCACCTGGTAACAGTGTGCAAAGGGTTCAATCTCCGCGTAGGAGCCAAATAGGTCTTTGTTATCAGGCTACTATGGAAAGTTTATGTTCACTGTTCAATTTAGTTTACTCTCTCTCTCTCTCTCTCTCTCTCTCTCTCTCTCTCTGTCTCTCTCTCTCTCTCTCTCTCTCTCTCTCTCTGCAGGTGTGTGTGTGTTTGTGTGTGTGATTAAAGAGGTACCAGCATAAACATGACATTTACAAGTACTTTCTTTGTATGTGTTTCTGTTTGTCTGTTCGTTCGTTTGTGTCTGTTTGTCTGTATGCATGTCTGTATGTGTGGCCGTACCTTAATGACACAATAATACGAACGGCGATCTCTGACTGACTGACTGACTGACTGACTGACTGACTGACTGACTGACTGACATGGAATAAAAAAAGAAAAAAATAAAGGAAGGAAGGAAGGATGGAAGGATGGAAAACAAAGAAAAAATCACCAAGCACACTAAAAGAGAAGAAAATGGATAAGATGAATGAAAGAAGAAATGTGCAAGTGATAGAGTGAATGAGTAAAAATAAATGCCGGAAGAAAAACAAAGAAAAGATAAATCAATGGAACACTAAGAGAGAGAGAGAGAGAGAGAGAGAGAGAGAGAGAGAGAGAGAGAGAGAGAGAGAGAGAGAGAGAGAGAGAGAGAGAGAGAGGAGAGAGAGAGAGAGAGGAGAGAGAGAGAGAGAGAGAGAGAGAGAGAGAGAGAGAGAGAGAGAGAGAGAGAGAGAGAGAGAGAGAGAGAGAGAGAGAGAATCAACGAACAAGGGGAATGAGAGAATAAACAGGTGAAAACTTAAGTGAGTGAGCGAGAGATTGAGTGAAAGAATGAATGAATGAATGAATGAAAGAATGAATAAATGAGCCTGTGTGTGTGTGTGTGTGTGTGTGTGAGTACAAACAGATACCGTCCTTTCAGCTTATCATTAACTCATCATTTATTCAAAACCCACTATTTACTCATCACTCAGCACAGGATAATGGCGCCCACTCACTGCAAGGGGCGCGTGGAAACAGACCCCTTCATCACTCATCACTCATTCATCTCACTCTCACCTGGCGTAGACTTGGATTCAGACTTAATTGGTATACCTTATTCATCATGCCTTTTGTATTCATTGGCTTGATTTTATTTCGTAATTATTCGAAGGTTTTTTTTTTCATTGTGTATATGTTTATGTAAGCTTTATTTATTTTTTTTCTCTTCATCTTTTCTTTCAATTTATTCCCTCTATTATTTTTTATATCTTCTTTTTACTAATCCAATCTAATAACATGACAGACAGACAGACAAAGATAGATGAATAGATAGATAGACAGATAGATAAATAAGCAGACAGACAGACTGACAGACAAATAGATAGGTAGGCACACAGATAGATAGATAGGACAGATAGATAGGTAGACAGATAAATACGAGTAGACAGACGGACAGACAGACAAACAGATTGATAGATAGGTCACTGTCTTATCTGATTGTCTGTCCGTTTGTCTGCTTGTAGTAAATAATTCTCTCTCTCTCTCTCTCATCTCTCTCTCTCCTCTCTCTCTCTCTCTCTCTCTCTCTCTCTCTCTCTCTCTCTCTCTCTCTCTCTCGTCATTTTTCTTCTTTTCTCTCTTTAATCGTCAACGTTTTTCTCAAGAGAACGTAATTTACTCACTTCATTAATCATATAAATTTACTTCCGTCTTTTATTCAATTTCCTCCTCCTCCTCCTCCTCCATCTTCTCCTCCTTCTCCTCCTCCTCCTCCATCTTCTCCTCCTCCTTCTTCTCTTCCCGGTAATTCATAGCCATTATTTCACACTACGCATTATTACTGAGAACAAATCATAGGTCATTCTCTCTCTCTCTCTCTCTCTCTCTCTCTCTCTCTCTCTCTCTCTCTCTCTCTCTCTCTCTCTCCTCTCTCTCTCTCTCTCTCTCTCTCTCTCTCTCTCTCTCTCTCTCTCCGTATAGAAAGCAACATACAATGAACCTATTACTACTACTACTACTACTACTACCACTACTACTACTACTCACCTGGAGAGACACCTGCCAGCATCACCTGAGCTAATGACCTCACAAACACACACACCTGTATTCGCTCCTCGCTTACCTGGGGAAGAATAAAAGAGAAAATCTATTAACACGATTACATTTATTGCTGTGTTATAAGGACATGTAAATAACTGCTGGTGATGGATCTATGTACCCACCAGGATGAAAGAAAGGAGGATCTGGGAGAAAGTTTAGGGATACAGTGAAAAAAGCCGTGTGTGTTTATGATGGGTGTGACTGAGGGAACAGAGAAAGAGAAAGTTTATATACAGTGAAAGATATGTAATGGCTGTAACTGAGGAAGATCTACAGGAAAGTTTGAAGATATAGTGAAAGAAGGTGTGTTTATAATGAGCGTGACTGAGGAAGGGATGAAAGAAATCTATGAATGCTGTGGAAAGAAAAAACAAAAAGCTTATAATGAGACTGAGAAAGAAATAAGAGAGAGAAAGTAAGTTTATGAATGCAGCGAAAGAAGAAGACTTGCTTGAAATGGGCGTGACTGAGAAAGGCATAGAAGACAAAGAGCGTTGAGCAAAGTTGATCAGCAGTGGCGACACCTGACGGAAGCTGCCCCAAGGAGATAGTGTTGTAATAGAGAAGAGGCAGCGGCAACGTGATTTGGGAGAAGCGAAGTGAGGGGAGTCTGAAGTCTTGAACCGACGAGAGGAAAAGAAAATAATAAAAGATAGAGAAGAAAGATGAAAAATAAAATAATAAATGCTCATCTGTCTATGATTGAATTTGACGAATATTGATTTAGAAAGTTACATATATATATATTTTTTTTGTAGTATTTATTTCAAACACCATCAAGTGAAAGAAAAAAACGAAATAGATTAAAAAAAAACAATAAATGTCCATGTATCTATAATCTGATAGGTATTTATGTATTAACTTATTATATCATCTTTTTTTGTATCCTTAAACATCACTCTTTTGTCACCAGTGCTGTATCAACCTGCACCTGGAAGGGCAGGATGGAGGGGCCAGCCATCCAGACTTCCAGGAGTGGGCTTAAAGAACGACCATCCCAACTTCCAGGCCAACCATCCAGACCTACCTAAGTCTACAGACCCTCCAAGAATAACTCTATAGGCCAATTACCTAAGCCTTTATTGGTAGGCCTATATGTCCCCATCTAAAAACTACGACTTTTACTACTATTATTACTACTACCAACTACTACTATTACTACTACTCCTACTACTAGAACCGCTACGCTGCTCTTACTACTGCTACTACTACTACTACTCCTACTACTAGAACCGCTACGCTGTTACTACTACTACTACTACTACTACTAGAACCGCTACGCTGCTATTACTACTGCTACTACTACTATTACTACTACTACTACTAGAACAGCTACTACTACTACTACTACTACTACTATTACTGCTACTACTACAACAACAAACACTTTCTACCAATACTACTAGAACCGCTACTACTACTGCTGCTACTACTACAACTACTACTACTACTACTATTACTTTTATTGTCTATTCTCAGTTAGCCATGAGCCGATTAAAAGAAGGATGAATAACTAAAAAAAAAAAAAAAATAACAACAAAAACACGAAAAAAAAAATATATAAGTAATAAAGTAACTCACTAATAAAGACAAATTCACAGCTCATTGTAATTTATATTGAGTATGAAATCTGTATATTACCTCAAGAATAACAATATCACGTACCTACACATGAAGTATTCCGTCAAGGCAGCAACACCCATATAAATAAATACTGTATTTAGTGACGCATACAAAATACAGAAAGATTATCAAGAATATTAGCGTAAAAGACTCAGTACTATATAAACAAGTCTACTATTGCTCGTCTAAAGTAGAGTTATTTGAATCGATATCAGTTCTACGAGGTTTCCAGAGAGAGAGAGAGAGAGAGAGAGAGAGAGAGAGAGAGAGAGAGAGAGAGAGAGAGAGAGAGAGAGAGAGAGACCATTACGCTCGTATCTAACTTTACATTAGTCTGTCATCCAATTACTGAAGGAAAATGAGCTGATGTTAACAAAATTATGTACCTTATTCGAGAAAAGACCAAAAATTTCACTCTCCTCCTCTTCTTTCTCCTCTTCTTCTTCCTCCTCCTCCTCCTCCTCCTCTTCTTCCTCCTCCTCCTCCTCGCTCCAATGCACTCTGGGCAAATCCAATTACTCCCTTTTTTGTCGTTTAATAACTTAAGGCAAAGGTTACGAGTCAAAATTCTGAATGGTATTATTAGGAAGGTAAAATTTTCCTGACGATGTAATCTTTCTCATTCATTTGACGATTCTGGCCAGAGAGAGAGAGAGAGAGAGAGAGAGAGAGAGAGAGAGAGAGAGAGAGAGAGAGAGAGAGAGAGAGAGAGAGAGAGAGAGAGAGAGAGGTTCTTTTCAATTACTCTGCTCGATGGTCAATTTTCAGAAGGTTCCTTTGAGTCCATCCTTCAGGTTTATTCTTCTGTTTCCTGAGGAAGAGGAGGAGGAGGAGGAGGAGGAGGAGGAGGAGGAGGAGGAGGAGGAGGAGGAGGAGGACCCGCCACCATATGTTAGTGAAGGAAGTCTCGTCATCTTTTGGAGACAAAGAAAGAAATAAATATACCAGACGATTAATTTTTTTTCTTTCTTACTATGCTTCCTTCCATTGTATTTTGTGTTCTTCCTCAATCTTACTCCTCTTTCATCATCATCATCATCATCATCATCATCATTATTATTATTATTATTATTATTATTATTATTATTATTATTATTATTATTATTATTATTATTATTATTATTATATTTTTTCTCCTTCCTCTTCCTCCTGCTCCTCTTCGCTTCTCTTCCTTCTCTTCCTCTTTCTCCTCCTTTTTCCATTCTTTTCTTTTTTCTTCCTCCTCCTCTTTCTTTCTTTCCTTTTTCTTCTTTCTCTTCCTCTTTCTCCTCTCCTTTACCTTTTTCTTCTTTCTTCTTTCTCCTCTTCCTCCTCCTCCTCCTCCTTCTTCTCCTCCTCCTCCTCCTCCTCCTCCTCCTCCTCCTCCTCCTCCTCCTCCTCCTCCTCCTGCTCTTAAACTGCCTTGGGTTTAATTAAGATAAGAACCGCCAATCCTTTGAACGGTGAGCGCGCGCGCGCGCGCACACACACGCACACGCGCGCACACACACACACACACACACACACACACACACACACGATGAAGTTCAAGCCTGGAAAATTATTAAAATTCCTATCGTTAATATTGCTCTCCCTTTAGTAGTAGTAATAGTAACAGTAGTAGTACTGGTAGTGGTGGTGGTGGCGGTAATGGTGGAGGTGCTGGCTGGCTGACTGGCTGGTGATGGTGGCGGCAGCAGTGTTGGTGGTGGTGGTGGTGGTGGTGGTGGCAGTGATGTCAAGGGTAACTATGGTGGCCTGACGTATTACTGAAATTATTAATGGCGGTGGCGGCGGTGATGTATGGCTCGTGTGTGTGTGTGTGTGTGTGTGTGTGTGTGTGTGTGTGTGTGTGTGTGTGTGTGTGTGTGTGAGGGGGGAAAATGATGGATGATTATGAGGGTGATTCAGAGGGAAATGGACAGAATGATGATGACGATGATGATGATGATGATGATGATGATGATGATAATAATGACACTAATAACAATGATGAAGACGAAGACGATAATGATAGTGCCGAGAATCACAACTACAACAACATGCATTCTAATGATGACAATGACTAAGGGGGTACGTGCGTGAGTGTGGGCGCGCAGGGGGGCCACCTTACCTGTCCCTAATTTAGATAAATACACTTATTTACACACGCACACAATTCTTTACACATCACTTCCGTCACATTTTGAGTCATTACAACGTGCATAAGTAATTTTTGTTTTATTCATTCTTACGTTCTTTCATTCTTACATTTTCCTTTTCTTTGTCATTCTTTCTTACTCTTCCTTTTCTTTATTCGTGTTCGTTGTTTTTTTTTCTTTTGTTATTCTTCCCGTATTGATTCTGGGGATATGTGCATCTTTTTTTTTTTATACTATATCCTAATAACAGTGATGGTGATAAACAAGTACGATAAAAATAAGGAAAAAAATAAAAAAATAATGGCAAAAGGAGGGAGATTGTAAGCGTGAAGGAAGTTTTTTTCTTTTTCTTTTTATACTATATCGGATCCTAATAGCAGTGATGGTGATAGACAACTACGATAAAAATAAAGAAAAGAAAAAAAGTAATGGCAAAAGGAGGGAGATTGTGAGCGTGAAGGAAGTTATAATGAATAAAAAATAAGTGTTCTTGTTTTTTTTTTTTTTTAATTCAAAATGTATTTTCACTGCATAAAAACCTAACATGCTCCTCATGTTCCTTAGTTCTTCTCTATTCATTCTAGTTATATAAAACAAAAAATCTTATATACTTTTTTAATTCCGCAAAAAAATAAATAAATGAAATAAAATGAATAAACAAATAAAAAATAGAGGTAAATAAATAAAAAAATAAAAAGATTAAATAAAAAATAATAAAATAAAACAAAATAAATAAATGAAATATAAAAATAAATAAATGAATAAATAAATAAATAAATAAATAAAACATTAATTCAATTCTTTTAAAAGCACTCCTTGTACAATGTAATTCTTTAAACCTCATATACTCGTTCCCTATGATGAAACTTTCCTTATGATCCTATGCTTCTATCTTTTTCATAATTATTCTACACTTAATCCAGTGCTATAAGACTCCCTCCATAGTCTTCTTCCCTTCTCCTATGGGCTGCTTCCATTAGGGGTCGCCACAGCCGATCATCCTTCTCCAATACGCTCGGTCTTCCTCTGTCACACCCGACTTCTTGCATGTCTTCTTTCACTGCATTCATAAATCTTCTCCATAATCTTTCTAACGTTTCAAAAATTTCGTTTATTCATTCTAATACTGGCAAAAAAAAAAAAAAAGCTACTCTTCCTGATTCTATCTTTGATTCTGATACAATTAAAGCAGCAATCCGACAATCTCTTAATTATCCAATATGAATCCTTCCATAATCTTTCTAAGGCTTTAAAAATGTCTTATATTCAATCTAATCCCGGCAGAAATGTTACATCCTTTCTGCTTCCACCTCTGAGTCTGATACAGTTAAAGAAGCAATCTTCCGATCTTCTCTTAATTCTTTGGGCCTCATTAACTCCTCCGCCCTAGGCCAGGCACCCACACACATCCCTCCACTCCCATCCTTCATGTCTGCCTACACAGCTTCTTAATTCCTTGCAATGGTTCCAGGTTTTCAGTGCTCACAGTTCTCTTAATTTCTTCCAGTCTTACCTTCCTCATCTCTTCTTTATAATGTGCATTTTGATTCTTTGTAATTGTTTCAGGCTTTCATTGGTTACAGTTTTCCTATTTTGTCTTACTTTCTTACAGTCTTCCATTCCTCTTTTATTTTATTTATTTATTTATTTACTTTTGTGTGTGTGTGTGTGTATGTGTGTGCGTTCTGATTTATTGTAATGGTTTCTGGTCTTCAATGTTTAAGATTTTTCCTCTTTTCTCTTACTCTCTTACAGTATTTTCTTTCTTCTGTCCTGTTTTATTTATGTACATCTTAATTACTTTCCATGGTTTCAGGTTTTCAGTGCATAAAATTTTCCTCGTTTTCTCTTAATTTCTTGGTCTTTCCTTCTCTCTCTCTCTCTCTCTCTCTCTCTCTCTCTCTCTCTCTCTCTCTCTCTCTCTCTCTCTCTCTCTCTCTCTCTCTCTCTCTCTCTTTTTTTTTCTCTCTTTTTTTTATGTCTATTTTACGAGTTGCTTAATTTTGCGCGAGAGATTAAAGCTTTATTTTTAGTTTTACAGATTGCTGCTGACTTTTCTTCTTATTTCTTGTTGCTGTCACTTTTTTTTTTTTCTACACAACGCTTGAATTTAACTGCAATTTTGGAGCGAGTGTGAGCTTGGATATTTATAGTTTTCCTTGATCTTATATTTTTGCGAATGTTTAAAGTTTAATTTTTATTGGTGAAGATTATGAGTTTTCTATTATTATTATTATTATTATTATTATTATTATTATTATTCACTTATTTCCTTTTATTATTACTTTTTTTTTTTTACATATTGCCGTCTTTTTCTTTTATATGATGATGACCTTGACCTTTATAAAATTATCCATTATACGAGCTTATTATTTTCTTGCAAACCATTCAAACTCCTTTTCCTTAATTTCCCATTTTCTTTTTTCCTACATATTGCCTTTTTTCCATTATAAATTACCTCAAGCCCTCTGTAATAACCCCTTTTCTAGAGTTTATTTCCTGCAAGTGATTCCAACTCAGTGATTCTAACCTACAATTAGCACTGTATACCCCTCCCTTATTTTCTCATAACTTCTTCCCCTGCTGTAATTTCTTCTTCTTTCCTTTATTTCTTCGTCATAATTAAAGCGTGATTTTAAAGCGTCCAAGAACATATCTACCTTATCACATTCCTGACTTCAGAGTATCTTAAAATTGACTTCTTGCATACCACAACTAATCTATTTTTCTCTCTCCAAATAATCCAAGTCATCTGTGGCCTTGAGACACGTATAGAATTGGAGGAGGAGGGAGGCGAGAGTAGAAGAAGAGAGGAAGGGAGACGAAGATGAGAAAGAGAAGGAAAAGGATGCGCACGATAAGGAGGAAAAGAATGACGAAGAGGAGGAGGAGGAGGAGGAGGAGGAGGAGGAGGAGGAGGAGGAGGAGGAGGAGGAGGAGGACGAAGACGAGAAAGAAAAAAAATGTGGAGGAATAGGAGGAGGGAAGAGAACAAGGACAAGAAGGAAAATGATGAAGAGGAAGAGGAAGAGAAGGAGGACGACAAGGAGAAGCAAGAGAAAAAAGATGTGGAGGAAGAGGAGGACGAGGACGAGGAGAACGAAAAGAAAAAGGAAGTGGAGGAAGAGGAGGAAAAAGGAGGACGAGGAAATGGAAAAGGAAAATATGGAGAAAGAGGAAATGACAAAATAATCATCATCTACCTTGAAAAAGATACAGAGAAAGAGGAAAAGATAAAATAATCATCATTAACCTTTCTGTTTCCTTTTTAATTACATTTTGTCCACGTATTTCCATTTATACATATTATCCTTCTGCCATCCCTTTTCATACCTTGTCATCTCTTTTAACTACGCGTAATTCCTTCTTTCTAAATGTTGCTCCATATTTCATTAAATTTCTAAAGGAAACGCAAATCCTTACTTTCCTTTCATTCCAGCACAGAATTCCAGCACATTTCCCCCTTTTACTAATTTGTCTTCATCAAAAACCTTCATTCTACGTAATATTCCAACTCTTACTTTCAGTCCTTCACAAACCCTTTGATTCTCGACTTCCCTATCACGCCAGTACAATATTACGGTATAGATTTCCCATTTTTTTTTTTTTTTTGTCTCCTGTAATTGAAACATCCATTCTGAGTAATGCCCCAAGTAACCTCACTCTTCAATTCTTTCATTCTTTCACTCTTTCACTCTTCCTTCACTCTTTCATCCCTTTCACTGGTAAACTCTTGATCTCTTCTCTCGTTTCTGTTTTGTTTCAGTATGTTGCGGGGCCTTCCCTTCTTTTTTTCTCTTTTTTTTTTTTAATTAGTCAATCATTTCGTTCCTCTAGCATCTCCTCCTGCCTTTGATTGGAGCCGTTTTAATGAGGGGTATTAAGACACTTTAGGTTTGCAGAATAAACAGGCATCTCTCTCGGTTCTCCTATTGTTTATTTATTTATTTGTTTATTTATTTATTTTTTTTTGTGTGGAAACGGTATTTAAGCAGGTTTTATATTTATTAATTTTTTTCCTTGGTAATCTCACTGATACACTAAAGGAAAAAAATACTCAAACACTTTTACCACTTTCTTTTTATTGCAGTGTATAATTGTTTTATACTCCTCGTCTTCCCTTGTTCTTTTATGTGTCTTAACTGAGTCCTTAAATCAACGTAATATTCCACGTGTTATTTTTTATTCCAGGCTGCTTCATTCCAGTACAGGATTCTAAGATTGTTTTTACAGCAGGGATTGACTTCTTATTGGATCCTTTAATTCTTCGTCATTTCGTTACTTTCATCCACACTGTTCATTCTATTTACCACTAATATTCTGTCTTAAGTTTCATTCTCTCGTACACCTTACCAAGCAAAATCAAGGACAGATTTATTTGATCCTGTAATTCGTTGTTACTTCGTTTCTTTCATACAAACTTTTCATTCTACTTACTTCTAATATTCTGTCATACTTTCTCACACATCTTCTTAAATTCTTTCATTCCAGTACAGAATTCCAAGCTTACTTTTCCACCAGAGATACATTTTTCTTATTTGATCTTTATCTTATTTGGTCTCTTAATTCTTTGTCTTATTTCTATCCCCGCACATTTTCCTAAACTGCAGAACTAGAGACTGAGTTTTATTTGGTCTAATGCTTTGCTATTTCGTCTCTTTTCATTCTAGTTCTAATATTTCGTCTTATTTTCATTCCAAAGCATCTTCCCAAACTTTTCATTCAATACATATTTCAATATTTTTTTTTTTTGTACCAACATATTTATTTCATCCCTTAATTCTCTGCTACTTAGTCTCCTTTATTCAAACATTTCATTCCTCTTATTTTACTTTTACTCTAATATTCGTCTTATTTTCATTGCCACACATCTTCACAAACTCTTCATTTCAGTGCAAACCTTCATGACTATTTTTCCATCTGATGAATATCTTTTTTATTTTTTTATTTTTATTTATTTTTTTACTACTTCACCTCTTTTCATTTTAATTACTCCTCCTCCTCTATCTTACTTTCATCCCCACAAATCTTCCCAAACTCTTCATTCCTCTACATTTTTTTTTTTTCTAATCAGGAACAAATTTATTTCATCCTTTAATTCTTTGGTACTCCGTCTCACTCTCTTTTCATTCTACTTCTCCTCCTCTTCTGTCTTATTTCCACTCCCACACATCTTCCCAAACTCTTCATTCCGGTACAGAATTTCAGGGATATTTTTTTCCTCTCCCGGGACAGATTTCTAATTTCATCCCTAATTCTGATGCAGAGAGAGCTCCGGTCCTTCGCTTTTTCCTCCTAACTTAATTAAGCCTTTTTACAGGTGTGAGAAGCTTAACACCTCACACTCTCCAATCACGACTATTTTTTATTCTTTCTTCTTCCTCTTTTACGATTCATGTCTCTTTTTATTCTTTCCTTCCTTTTTTTTTAATATGAATCACGACTATCTTTTTATCCTTTCTCTCTTTTTCGCTTTGTTTATTTTTTCTTCTTTCTCTTTTTCACACTAGGCGTCTTTTTATTCATTTTTTTTTATGAATCACGTATCTTTTTATTCTTTAACTTCCTTCATATGCTATTTTATGTATGATCTCTTATATCTTTTGTTTTCTTTCCTTTATACATTTCTCTCAAACCATGCCTTTTTTTTTCTTTTCCACGTAATATTACTTTTTGAAACCATACCTTTTATTTCTTTCTGCTTGCTACATAAGATTCCTTTTTTCGAGTCGCTTCCTTTTTCTTCTAACAAACTTTTTTTTTATCCCTCTTTTTCTTCTATGTTTTCTATATGCTCTCTTTTTTATTTGGAATCATTTCCCTTTTTTTATATTCTCTCTCCTTTCTTACATAATTTTTTTGGGGTCTTTTACTTTCATGTATTCATTAATTTTCCCATTTTACTTTCCTTTTCTGTATTAAGATTTATGCGTACGATTAATTTTGAGTCTCATTACTTTTATCGTCTCCCAGTTTAATCATTGTTTGTCTTCATTATTACATTCAAAGTTTTGGACGTATTTGTAATTCTGAGTTTCATTGTTTTATCACCTCTCGTTATAAATGTTATGTATTTTCATCATTATAGTCAAAGTCCTGTATCCATTATTTCGACTTCCATTAATTTAATCACCTACCATTATAATCATTTCTCTTCATTATCACTGTTTTGAAAGTTTTGGACGCATGTTTAATTCTGAGTTTCATGATGTTATTGCCTTTCATTATAATTATCATCTTTCTTCATCATTACATTCAAAGCTATGTACGTATGTATAATCTTGAGTGCATTATTTTAACGCCTCTCTCTTTCATTATCATTATTTTGAAAGTTTATATTCAAGTATTTATAAAAGTTTCATTATTTTATCGCACGCCATCATAATTATCATCTTTCTTCATCATTATATTCAAACTTTTGTACGTGTATATAATCTTGAGTTTCATGTTCATTCTTATTCACTATCATTACATCTATTTTCTTGAAAGATAATATAGGTACATGTAATTTTCAGCTGCATATTTTTACTTCTCGTTAACTATTTTCACTTTTCCTCGCAGCCAAGACTGATTACTTTCTTCCTAATTTCCAGGCGGGGCGGTAAGTCAATTTCCCTCACCTTTTGTCTCAATTAAACTTTTTTTTTAGCCAGATGAGAATTACCGGGCATCTTTTACCTCTCACACTTCTCCCTTCCTTCATTCTTCCCTCCTACCCACCAATATTTTTTTTTCTCTCCATACCTATTATTCTTTTCTTTTAATTCCCACAAGGTATTCACAGTTTCTTTTCAATCCTCTCCACTCATCCTTAGTCTCGCTAATCCCTCTTCCTAATCCCAATCCTAATTATTCCTTGCCTTCCTCAATAAAATTCTTGGCTTTGCTTCGATTCCTTCACACGATTCGTAATTCTATCCTTAATTATGAAGCAGCGAGGGTTCCTATCTTTTCTTCATATCTTTATTTCTGCTTTTAATTAACACTTTTTTTCTTTATTCTTAGAGGTGAGTGGTTAAGTGCCTCTCCTCCTCCTCCTCCTCCTCCTCCTCCTCCTCCTTTCCCCTTTTCCTCCACCTCCACCCTTTCTGTCTGTTTATATGTCCGTCTGTTTATCTTCGTCCTTCTTATTTCCTTAGAGCATATTCTTTCTTTCCTTTTTTCTTTCTTCTTCATCTTTCTTTTTTCCACCCCGTACTTCCATCCTTCCTTTCCTACTTCTTTCTCTTCCGTGTATGTCTGGGCAACTCTAGGTATGTTTAGGTTTGTCTGTGTGTGTGTGTGTGTGTGTGTGTGTGTGTGTGTGTGTGTGTGTGTGTGTGTGTGTGTGTGTGTGTGTGTGTGTGTAGCTTTATTTTCTATATTATCAAACGACTGCATTGGTATTACATCATACTCTGGCTAGGTTAGGTTAGCTTAAGTTAGGTCAGGTTGGATTAGGTTATGTTAGGTTGGGCTGGGTTAGGTTAGGTTAGGTTGGGGTTAGGTTAGGTTGAGTTGGGTTGGGTTAGGTTAGGTTAGGTTAGGTTGAGTTGGGTTAGGTTGGGTTATTAGGTTAGGTTGGGTTGGGTTGGGTTGGGTTAGGTTGGGTTAGGTTAGGTTGGGTTAGGTTAGGTTGGGTTAGATTGGGTTATTTACATACACTTTTTTTGCTTCATTATGATGGTATTATTTCTGTATTCCTGTATACCCACTAAAAGCTTCGCCCTTCCCTTCCCCGCACCACAATCTTCATTTCCTCATCCCAATATAAGAGTTCTAATTATATTCCAAACTTCGGGATGTGGGAACCAATCTCCTACCTTTCCTTCCACCCTAATCATGCCTTTGTCCAGGTGTTCCTTCCTCCTCCCTTCCTTCTCCTTCCTCTGTATCCATCTCGACTTCATTCTACTCTCTCTCTTCCTTTCTCTCCTTTCCTTCCTTCTATCCTATCTTTATTCCTTCTTTCCTCTTCCCTTTCGTCCCTCCCCTCCATCTTTTCTTTTTCTTTTTTACCTTTTCCTCTGTGTCTATTTTCACTTTATCCTACTTTTTCTCTTTCCCTCCTTTTCTTCTTTGTTTTTTATCCTCCATCTTCAAAGGTTTTCCTCTCGTTTTTTCTACCTTCATAGCAGTGTTCCTTCCTTCCTCACCTCCTTCTTTACTTCCCTCCTTCCTTCCCATCCATCTCCAACTCCACTACATTACCTCCTACTCCCTCTCTCTCTCCTCCCTCCTCTTCTTATCCCCTTTTTTCTTTTTTCCTTCCCATCCTTTCCACCTCCTTTCCTCTGTTCCTTCCCTCCTTCCATCCCATCCACCTGCAACTCCACTGCCATACTCCCTCCCTCTCATCCCTCTTCCTTCTTCCTCCCTCCCTTCCTTCCTTCACTGTGATAAAAAGCAAACACAGTGCAAGTAGCGTGTAACTGTCCATCCAGCTCGCATTCCCATCCACTCACCAGGCCTCTAACTACCTCTTCAGACTAACAAGGAAACAGAGACCCTCAACCATCGACACTTAAGACCCATGGAAGCTTTAGGCCTATTCAATTTTTCTTTATTTTTTGCTGGTAGGATATTTAAGAAAAACAAAACTGGATGTGTTGTTCTAATTTTCGTAATAGCTATGGAAAAGTTTGTAATGTGTTTTTTTTTTATTTTTATTTTTTTCAGTTTCTAGAAAGGGAGTGACATTTTCTTTAGAGTTAAGACAATAGGGCTATTATCATTATTATTATTTTTTTTTCTCTCTCTCTCCGTTTCACACTAATAACACACAAACTGTCTCCAGAGGGGGTAACTTTTAAAAGCTTTGTTACAACTCCCTGTCACCTTCTTATATGTATACCCCTCCCATTCCCTCCCCCCGCCCCTCCCGCCTCACCCATCCATCAAAAAAAGAGAAAGAGAAAAGTGTACGCCTTCACTTCCTCCAAGACACAACAGTTCCCCATCACTCACATGAATATCTCTTCCCCTTCCTCTTCCTCTCACTGTTTCTCTTCCCTTTCATCTTTCTCCCTACCCTTCTCATCTTCGCCTTTTATTTCTCTATGGACACTCTTCCCCCTTCCTCTTATTACACCTTTTTGGACACTCCCTCTCCTCTTCCTCCTCCTCCTCCTCCCCCTCCCCATTAAGGCACAGAGAGAGAGAGGAACACAAAGACGAACACATCTTACTTCTTTGTCTTCCGGAAACTGAAATATCGCTGCGGGTCATCCTTCTCTCTCTCTCTCTCTCCTCCTCTCTCTCTCTCCTCTCTCTCTCTCTCTCTCTCTCCTCTCTCTCTCTCTCTCTGTGCGTGTGTGTATGTGTAGATAGACAGGCCAACCGAAGAATATTAAGCCTGGAGGTTTACACACACACACACACACACACACACACACACACACACACCAACAAGCATTTATATCGACTCATACAAACAACAGTATACATTTTCATTTATACAGCAGCTTATGCAGTAGTCTTTTTTTTCAATACTGTATTTATTCAATGTAGAGGATTTTTTTTTGTGTCGTGAAATAAAACAACTAAAGAAAGAAAGAAAAAAAAGAATAAAGAATAGTCTGGTATTGTCTGCGATGTTGTAATTATATAAGAAATTAATGTGCCTATAGTTACATACACACATACATACATACACACACACACACACACACACAAACAATGCTACATACAGACACACAATATGAAAAAAAAAATAATGACATTTTACATACTACACGTACACATGAGAAATTATTTACCACCACTGCAACAAACACACACACACACACACACACACACACACACACACACACACACACACACACACACACACACACACACACACGCAATGAGCAAAACTTCAAATGTAAAAATGGGTACTATGAGTTAGTGTGTGTGTGTGTGTGTGTGTGTGTGTGTGTGTGTGTGTGTGTGTGTGTGTGTGTGTGTGTGTGTGTGTGTGTGTGTTTAGTGAAATATAGTAGAGTAAGGAGAGAGAGAGAGAGAGAGAGAGAGAGAGAGAGAGAGAGAGAGAGAGAGAGAGAGAGAGAGAGAGAGAGAGAGAGAGAGAGAGAGAGAGAGAGAGAGAGAGAGAGAGAGAGAGAGAGAGAGAGAGAGAGAGAGAGAGAGAGAGAGAGAGAGAGAGAGAGAGAGAGAGAGAGAGAGAGAGAGAGAGAGAGAGAGAGAGAGAGAGAGAGAGAGAGAGAGAGAGAGACCCAAATATACTTAAATGCAAAGCACTTTACAAAGAGGGGAGAGGGGGAGACTGAAAGAAAAAAAAAACATGACTATTGATCCTTCCCCCTCCTCTTTCCTCCCCTTCCTTCCTTCCCCTCGCATTCACTCCCTCCCTCCCCTCCCGTCCCATTTCCCTTCCTTCATTTCCCTCCAATGGCCCCAGAGGTTAAAAATTCCCCTTTTTTAATATCCAACCAATATTGCCAACACAGCGGCATTTTCCCCTCATTCCTGTGTGTGTGTGTGTGTGTGTGTGTGTGTGTGTGTGTGTGTGTGTGTGTGTGTGTGTGTGTGTGTGTGTGTGTGTGTGTGTGTGTGTGTGTGTTTTACATTTTTGTTTTTAGTGTCAGTATTTGTTTTTCCTTCTCTCTCTCTCTCTCTCTCTCTCTCTCTCTCTCTCTCTCTCTCTCTGGGTCACAAATTCCCCCTCCGTGTTTGTTTTTCCCTTCCTTCCCTCCTAAGATGGACAAACAAACCTAACTTTCTTTCCTTCAAACTTCCCTAGGCTTAACTAACCTCGGAGGTGACCACGAATATCTCTCTCTCTCTCTCTCTCTCTCTCTCTCTCTCTCTCTCTCTCTCTCTCTCTCTCTCTCTCTCTCTCTCTCTCCTATATTTCCATTTATTTACTTCTTTTCCTTTTTTTCTATTTTCTTTTAGTTTTTTATCTATGATCATTGCTTCTTCCTTTCATTCATTCTTGCAGCTTCCCTCTTCCTTCCTACGTCCCATACCTCATCCTCCTCTCTCTCTCTCTCTCTCTCTCTCTCTCTCTCTCTCTCTCTCTCTCTCTCTCTCTCTCTCTCTCTCTCTCTCTCAATCTGAAAACACATCATCACCACCACCACCACCGCCACCACCACCACCACCACCACCTCGACAAAGAAAGAAAATCCCAGAAAGGAAAAAAAAATTGCACCGAAAACTTTCCACATAAAAAAAAAGGAACAAAAGACAAGGAAAGTAAAGATTGCATGGCCTTGGGCGAGGTGGGAGGGGGAGGGACAAGGGTTGGGGGAAGGGGAGGGGAGGGGGTATGAGGGGTGGTATTGGGTGGAGCTCAAATGGGCGTAGAACTAATGGGAGAGGGCGTGGTGAGTGAGAGGGGGAGGGGGAGAGAGAGGGAGAGGGAGAGGGAGGGCGTGGGCTTGTGTAGGCGTGATTGGGGTGTTTGGGAAGGAAGGAGAGGCCGGAGGAAAGAAAGGTGAGGAAAAAGAAAGGAAGGGAAAGGAAAGGGAGGGAGGAGGAAAGGAAATGAAGAAGGGAAGGAAAAAAATAGCGAGGAATGAGTGTTTTGGGGAAGGAAAGGGAGGAAGAGGAGGGGAAAGGTGAGGAAAGGGAGGAAAAAGAAAGGAAAAGGAACTAAAAATGAAGGAAAAGCAGAAGGGAAGGGAAAAGAAAAGGGAAAGAGAGAAGGGAAAGAAGGAATGAAAAATATTGGCGATGGACGGCTGTGTTTGGAAGGGAAGAGATGGGAGAGGAGGAGATAAGACGGAAGGGAAAGAGGGCAAGCAAAGAAAGGGTACGAAAGGGAAGAAAATAAAGGAAAAGAAGGAAAGAGAATGAAAGAAACTAAAACTAACCTAAAAAAAGTATGAAATTATAACTGATGAGGAAATGGAGAATAAAAAAAACGAAAAAATGAAAAAAAAAACAAAGAAAGGAGAAGAGGAGAAAGTCGAAGGTATAAGAAGAGATGAATGACAAAGAAGAATAGGATGCAGGGAAACAAGAGGGAGATGAGGGAGGAGATGAGAGATGAATAGATGAAAGGAGGGAGAGACAAAGAAGAGTGAAACAAAAAGGTAAGATAATGAGAAGAAAAAAATCATTCAAGAGTAGAAGAGAGTGGATGGAAGAAAGACTACAGAGGAAGAGGTAGACAGGAATAGGAGAGGGGAATAAAGAAAAGGCGAAGAACTGTTATAGACGAGGGAAATAATAAAGATGAAGGACGGAAGATGGAAAAGCTAAAAGAAGTAGATGGAAAGGAAAGAATAGATAGGAAGGAAGAGAGAGGAGCAGAGTGAAATTATGTATAGAGAAGGAAGGAAGGAAGGAAGGAAGGAAGGAAGGAAGGAAGGAAGGAAGGAAGGAAGGAAGGAAGGAAGGAAGGAAATGAAACTTAAGAGATTACGAATATGAGAGAGAGAGAGAGAGAGAGAGAGAGAGAGAGAGAGAGAGAGAGAGAGAGAGAGAGAGAGAGAGAGAGAGAGAGAGAGAGAGAGAGGACGGATAAGCCATAAGAATAACCATTACCTTGAGCCAATGGACGGAGGGGGAGCGGGAGGAAGGGGGAAAGTAAGGAGGGGGAGCGTGGACCCCTAAAATGCTCCCTGACCCCCACGGCTTCCCTAAGTGGCCCTGCATGCTTAGTCTCTCTCTCTCTCTCTCTCTCTCTCTCTCTCTCTCTCTCTCTCTCTCTCTCTCTCTCTCTCTCTCTCTCTCTCTCTTTCCACCCCCAAGTGTTACCAACGCCGCGTGTGTCTGTCGCAATGTATTTTCCAATGAATGGCAACACTGCAGCACAATTTTAAACCAGCCACGTGAAAAGATCAAAGAGATACAGGAGGAGGAGGAGGAGGAGGAGGAGGAGGAGGAGGAGGAGGAGAAGAGGAGGAGGAGGAGGAATGGTAGATGGGGAGGATATTAAAGAAAGGGATGGTGGAGGAGAATGAATGTGATGATAAAGGAGGTGGAAGAAGAGGAGGAGGAAGAAAGGGGAGGGGAAGTGGCTTACCCCTTCTTCATCCCATCACCCCATCACCCCATCACCCCTCCTGTCTATGATCCGCTGCAGTGCCCATCGATCTAACGAGAATATGGGGAGAGGGGAAGAAGGAAGAGGAAGGAGAAGGGAAGGGAGAGGAAGGAAGAGGAGGGAGATAGGGGAGGATATAAGGAGGCAGTGATGGAGGGGGAGAAATGATGGATGGAGAGGAATGGAGGAAAAGGAGCATGGAGGGGGAGATAAGGAATGAGGAAGGAAGGGAGAAGAAGAGGAAAGGAAGGGAAAGGAAGGAATGGGAGAATAAGAGGGAGAAGAATGAGAGATATGAAGGAAAACAGTAAAAGAGGAAAAAAACAAATAAATATATAAATCGAGGGAATTAGGAAGGAAGAGAAGGTGCAAGGATAGATGGAGAAAATAAATGAAATGGCAGAGGAGAAGGGAGAAAGGAGAGAAAAAGACGAAAAGAAAATGCAGCTGTGAGAAAGAAAAGAGGGAAAGAAAAATGGGAATAAAAGAAAGAAATGAAGAAAATCAAAATGAAAAATGCAAAGAAAACAAGAGAGAGAGAGAGAGAGAGAGAGAGAGAGAGAGAGAGAGAGAGAGAGAGAGAGAGAGAGAGAGAGAGAGCATGACTATCTGCTGTGTGTCCTGGCGGCTGTTACAGATTAAAAGACCCCCCTCCTCCTCCTCCTCCTCCTCCTCCTCCCGCCACCTAATGCTCACAAAGGCCAAGGTTAAATGTGGTATTCTCTCCCAAGGACACCACTGAAGTCTGCATGAGTGTGTCCAAAATATATGTGCATGTGTGTGTGTGTGTGTGTGTGTGTGTGTGTGTGTGTGTGTGTGTGTGTGTGTGTGTGTGTGTGTGTGTCTTTTCATGCATGTTTCTAGATCTGTGTTTACAATGTGTCTATCATGTGCCTCTTATTTTCATCTTTCCGTGTTTGTTCCCAGGTTTATTCTGTGTCTTAAATATTCATCTTAGGTCAGTTTCCATGTGCATCTTTCTTCACATTTCTACCAATTCCTATTTATTTCAGGTGTATGTTATATTTATCTTATCTTCTGTTTATTTCATGTCTATTTTACACTCATCTTCTGCCTGCCTCTTCCCATGCATGGAGGAAGAGGAGGAGGAGGAGGAGGAGGAGGAGGAGGAGGAGGAGGAGGAGGAGGTAAAATCTTTCATCTACTTTCTAGTTTACCAGTAGCAGTAGTAAGACAAGGAAATTAACACTATTGGTACTTTTTTCATAGTTCTATAACATGAGGAGGAGGGGGAGGAGGAGGAGGAGGAAGGGGAGGAGGAGAAGGCGAAGGCGTGTTCCTCCCCTACCTTCCAGTTCACCTGTACAATTACCTCAGGTGTGCAAACTCTCAATAAATATACAAATAACATCACTATTTATTTCTTCGTTTAATTTTTCTTTCTTACTTGACCTTCACTCCTCCTCCTTCCCTTCATCTTCCCCTTCCATCATGGCATTCTCCCCTCTTGTCTTTCTCTCTCCTATTCTCTCGCTGTTCCTTGTTTTCTCTCTCCTCTCCTTTCTAGTGTTTCGTTCTTGGTATTCTTAATTTTTTTTTATTATTTTTCCCACTCTTCATTTCATTCGTTCTTCCCCTTCAGTTTTACTCCTCCTTCCCTCTCATCTTCCTCCCTCAGTATTCTTCCTTCTCACCTTTCGTGTATCTATTCTTCCACTATTTTTCTTCTTTTTTTCCTTCTTCTTCTTCTTCCTTCTCCTCCTCAATTTCAGGACACTAAAAGGTTATTGACTTCATGCATGAGAGAGAGAGAGAGAGAGAGAGAGAGAGAGAGAGAGAGAGAGAGAGAGAGAGAGAGAGAGAGAGAGAGAGAGAGAGAGAGAGAGAGAGAGAGAGAGAGAGGGCACCTGAAGGAGTTAATGTAATGGTTGGCGTACAAGTGACCTCCTCCTCCTCCTCCTCCTCCTCCTCCTCCTCCTCCACCTGCGTCTCCTATTCCTTGTCCTAATCGTTCTTCTCCTCCTCTTCCTCCTCTTTCTCCTCCTTGACCTTCTCTTGTGTCTTTTCCTCTTTATTCTTCCTCTCCTTCTTCCTTAATCCACTTCCTCCCCATCCTTCTCGTCGTTTTTCTCCACTTTTTTTTTTTTTTGCTATTCTGTTTTCTCAT
>NC_087172.1:5912500-5915000 GCF_035594125.1 Scylla paramamosain | reverse complement strand
GAGAGAGAGAGAGAGAGAGAGAGAGAGAGAGAGAGAGAGAGAGCCGTACCACAGGTGGGGGGATTAACTTGTAAGATTAGAGCGAAACTTTCCGAAAACTTGCGTCAATTATTATCGAGAAGAGAGTCAAGTAATTGCGTTGCAGATGTGGGCGTCTTTTTTCATTTTGATTGACCTCTTTGCGTGTGTGTGTGTGTGTGTGTGTGTGTGTGTGTGTGTGTGTGTGTGTGTGTGTGTGTGTGTGTGTGTGTGTGTGTGTGTGTGTGTATAAGCAGAACGAGAACTACACTTCCTTGATCATGAACTACTACTACTACTACTATTACCATCACCACCAGAACCACCAACATCACTATTATTACTATTACTACAACTATTACCACCACCACCACCACCACCACACTATTAATAACACAGTAATAACAACGCTGCAAACCAAAACTTCGGGCCAAAAGCAATACAATAATCATCACAACAACATTTTCCTTAAATATTTCGATACTAAAATTACAAAGCAACATTTTCCAGCAGGGGAGATGGCCGGTGAGGGGGAAACAGGGAGAGGGGAGGGAACTGGATTACAGGGGCGCGGAGGAAAGTGAAGGGGAGGGGAGAATGGAAGGGCAGCGAGGGAGGGATGGAGGGAAAGAAAGAGGGCAGTAGTGCACGAAAAGAAGGGGGGAGGGGAGGGAAGGGGAGGGGAGGGGAGGGAAGAAGGGATGGAAAGGGAGGGAAAGGGAAGGAAGGGAAAGGAAGGGAAGGGGGAAAACGGGGAGGGAAAGGAAGGGAAGGGAAGAGAAGAAGGGAAGGGAAAAGAAGAAGAGAAGAGAGGAAAAGAAAAGAGAAGAGAAGAGAAGAGAAGAGAAGAAAAGAGAAAGGGAGGAAAAGAGAAGAGAAGAGAAGAGAAGAGAAGGGAAGGGATGGAAACGGAAAGGATGAAAATAAAATAGTAGAAAAGGAAAAGGGAAAGTGAAAAGTTAAAAAGGAAAGATAAAATGAAAGAATTAAGAGAGAGGAAAAGGAAAAAGAATAAAAAAGAAAAGGGAAAAGAGGAAAAGGTGAACAAGTAGATGCTAAAAAGTAAAAAAATAATGAAAGAAACTAAAAGAAGGATAAAAGAAAAGGAAATAGCAAACGATAAAGGAGAGAGAAGAAAAGAGAAGTGAAGGAAAAGTGAAAAAAGTGAAATAAAATCAGAGTAAAAGAGTAAAAAAATGAGAGAGGAGTTAAAGAAAAGCGAAATAGTAAATAATAAAAAAAAGAAACCAAATAAAAAAATACACGTTACAAAAAAATAAAAAAAAGAAACCAATAAAAAAAATACACGTTACAAAAAAAAAAACATCGAAATATTTAGCAACACGCTTCCTTAAATAATAATCATATTTCTTTTACTTGTGTATATTTTCTAAAGGATCTTCTAAAGGATTTTAAAGGATAAGAAGCAACAGTCCACAAGATCTTTCAAAGGGTTTCATTACACGACAGAGAGAGAGAGAGAGAGAGAGAGAGAGAGAGAGAGAGAGAGAGAGAGAGAGAGAGAGAGAGAGAGAGAGAGAGAGAGAGAGAGAGATAACTTCAATCTTCGGGTGGACAGATAAGACAAAGAGAGAGATGTAGGAAGGAATAGGGAAGGAAGGAAGAAATGAGGAACAAGGGAAGAAGAAAGAGAGACAGGCGATGAATGATACAGGACAGAAAAGAAGATAAAGGGGAAGCATGGAGGAAAAGGAGAGAAGATAGGAAAGATGATTAGAAGATAGAGCAGAAAGAGGAGAACAAAGAAGAGATAAATGAAAAGATAAGGGAAAATGATTGAGAGAACAGGAAGAAGGAAAAAGAGCAGATGAAAAGAGTTAGAAGAAAGGGGAAAGGAACAAAGATAAAGGAAGGATAGACGGGATACAAGAAAAATGGAAAGAAGAGGAAGAAAGGAATAAAAGAAAGAATGTGAGGAAGAAAGAAAAGTAAAGGAATGAAGAAAAGGAAAACAAAAATAAAAGATGGAAAAGGAAAGATGGAAGAATCAGGGAAGGGAAAGGAAACAATAATAGAGAAATGAATAAAAGGAAGAGGAAAGGAAGAAAAAAGTAAGATAAAAAGAAAAGTAAAATGAAGCAAAAATACATAAAAAGGAAGGAACCAGTAAGGAAGGAAGGAAGAAGGAAGGAAGGAAAGGAGAGAAGAGGAAGGAAAAAATAAAAATGGATAAAAAGAATATTAAAAGATAAGAAAGGAAGCAAAATTAAAGAAAAAAGGAAGATAAGAACAAAAAAAAGGAAAATTAAGAAAAAAAATAAAGAAAATAAAGGAACCAATAAGGAAGGAAAGAAAGAAGGAAGGAAAGGTGAGAAGGAAAAAAAATAATAAAAATGGATAAAATGAAGAGTAAGAGGAAAAAAAAGCAAAATAAAGAAAAAAAGGAAGGAACCAACAATGAAGGAAGGAAGGAAGGAAGGATAAAATGAAGAGTAAGAGGAAAAAAAAGCAAAATAAAGAA
>NC_087172.1:5902500-5907500 GCF_035594125.1 Scylla paramamosain | reverse complement strand
GGAGACGGGCCGGTGGAACAGACGCGGGCGAGGCGGACTGCCAATGGAGGAGTGCAGCTTGCAATGCGTCCATGCGGGGCCACACACACTGAGCTGCACGTGTTGGATTTCTGTCCCATGTCACGGGGCATTCGTGATTCCTCTGCGTGTGATGCCTCGGATCAGCTTATGGCTAAAGCAAGCAACACTGTGTGCCAAGTCATTGATAAGGTGCCCCATACCTATACATGATTTATTCATGAAACTTTTTTCTTGAAAGATTTCAAGTCAAAGGAAGGAGGATATACAGAAGCAGGGATGAAAATTACGTATGTCTCAGAATAAGCAGAAAGATGAGCATATGCATCAGTATAAGTATTAGTACTAATAGGTTTAAGAGCAAACAGTAAAGAGAAAAATAATATATATATCAAAAAGAAGATACCAACATATTTAAGAAGAAAACCAGGACTCTTACTGCCTCGCTGATTAATTTCACCTTTTGGGGTCATTGCAGGTAAGTTATTTAGCGTATCGGCAGGTAATGACACGGGAAGAGGCGAGCACTTGTTACCGCTGACCGAGGAGACTCATGGATGAGTGAAAGTAACATGATGATTGTGATGAGTTTTAAGACTTGAGCCGGTCCCTCTGGAGTGCGGTCCCGCCTCACTCCTCGCCGAACACTTCAGTCCACAGCCGCAGGTACTGTTTGGTGACTCCTTCTGGTGTGGTTTGCACCGAGCGTGGAGTGTCTCCGCCTCTCTCTTCCTCTCCCTCACGCTGGTGACGCGCTGGCTCCCCGAACACCGCGGTCCACAGCCGCACGTAGCTGGCGCCAGCTTCCGAGGGACTCATCTGCGGTGACTGCTGCAGCTGTTCATCCTCCTGCTCGCTGCGCGCTGCAGCTTCGCTACTCTCCGCGCCCCGCGTGACGCTGTAAGCGTCGGAGTACTGTGCAGTGTTAGTCTGGGTGTCCTGTGCGGCGCCGCTTTCCTCAGCCTCCTCCGCAGCGCCGGCAGGCTCGCACTGGTCTGGAGGCATGGACGCCGCCTCGTCATGCCGGCCCCGCGGGGCACTGCTGGGGGGCAGCAGCCACTCGGCCGGGTCCGGCATGGGGCCGTATCCATGCATCTCCTGCACCAGGCGCTGCAGCCTGGCCGCGCTGGGCTGGTACTCTCCGAGAGGGAAGGTGACCATTGGGACGGGGCTGGGAGCCCGCCGGTGTCCCCCTGGGTACACGGGAGGGGGAGGAGGGGTGGGCACAGGGAAGACCTGAGCCACAGTGAGGAAGGCATCCTCCACCTTCCCCCCGACCTTCACCTCGAAGGGCACCTCCACCACCCCGGGGGCAGTGCCGCTCACGAGGTCTCCCACCCGGACCACGGCTCGCGTCCGAAGACGGGCCCCCGCGCACAGCTCCAGCAGCAGCTGGCTGTCGCGGCCTTTCACGCGGAGGGTCGGCGCCCTTCCGCTCTCAAACTTTTGCATGAGGGTCACCTTCCCATCCTTCTTGGCGGCGGTCACGCCGTCATCGAGCGGCGCCAAGGACAAGGGCACCCGCAGCATTGGCAGGCGCCACCAGCCCTTGTAGGACACAAACAGCTTGTTGGGCGCCTGCGCGTCCTCCCGGCTCAACACTGTCACGCGAACAATTTCCAGAGTTGCTTTCATGTTTGTTTTTTGTTTTAGATGATTTGATAATTGGTGGATTTCTTCCAGTTTTGTGATCCGTGGAGAGATTGGAGTTTTGCGCTCACCCAACACAGCCAGTGACCGCTGACGATACGGGATGAGAGAGAGAGAGAGAGAGAGAGAGAGAGAGAGAGAGAGAGAGAGAGAGAGAGAGAGAGAGAGAGAGAGAGAGAGAGAGAGAGAGAGAGAGAGAGAGAGAGAGAGAGAGAGAGAGAGAGAAACACACATGATAAGAACATACCAGGAGACCTACTTGGGAATTCAAAACATAGATAGGAATTTTAAAACATTAGTAAGCAGCGCAAATTTAGTGTTGTTCACTGCTTCAAAGAAGCAATTCCTCCATTTACCAGCACGACACAATCTTCGAGACGACTATCCCCTCTTCTCCAATGATTATCAACTGTTCCCCTCTTCTACAGTGAACATCCTCGGTCTGTCCTTTACTAATAATCTAAACTGGACACTTTACATCTCATCTTTAGCTAAAAAGACTTATATAAAGTTAGGCGTTGGGAGTAGTCTCCGCTATTTTTTTTTTTCTTTTTTCATCCCCCTTCACCCGCAAGCTGCTAATTCTGTACAGGGGCCTTATCTGTCCATGTATGGAGTATGCTTCACATGTATGGGGGGGCTTCCACTCATACCGCTCTTTTAGACAGGGTGGAATCAAAGCTTTTCTTCTTATCAACTCTTCTTGATTATTCTATCTGACCTCTATGGAAACTATCATTAAGTAGACTTTTTTCTATTAAAATTTTGTTTCTCCCTGGCCAGTGGCTCTCTTACATAAAGAAAAAAAAACTTCCTGTCTCCACCTTCTCTCATCACCTCAATGCTGCATCACTAGCTATTTTTTTACCGCTATTTTCATGCTGACTGCTTTTCTGATCTTGCTAACTGCATGGCTCCCCTCCTACCGCGGCCTTACTGCACAAGACTTTCTTCTTTCTTTCACCCCTGTTCTGTCCGCTTCTCTAATGCAAGAGTTAACCAGTATTCTCAGTCATTCATCCCTTTCTCTGGTAAATTGTGGAACTCCCTGCCTTCTGCTGTATTTCCTCCTCCCTAAGACTTGAACTCCTTCAAGAGCGAGGTTTATCCTTTAAATTTTGGTGGTCGCATTTGACTGTTTAGGGACCGGCACCTCAGTGGGCCTTTCTTTTTCTTATAGTCTTGCTGCCCTTGGCCGGTGCCCCTCCTCACACACAGTGGCGCTGCACTGCTGGCTGCCACGGACTGACAGGGCTCCCGCTTTTTCTACTTTTACCCGGATGTGCGTGTGAATTCGAGGCTGAATGTTTGTCTGAAGCTGTCTAAGCATCTTGTGCCCGCCTACAACAATGTCTTGGATCCATTTCTTGCTTGTGTGGATGATATTCGGCGCCTTTTCCACCAAGCTAGCTGACTCGCTGAATGTCAACAAACAATATGGCCGTCAGGAACTACTTTCCCTCTGCCCACCAGCGGGCAGTCTGACCCCACGCACACTTGCTAAGGACTTGGAGTGGCTGGAGGAGGAGGTAAGGAGCAGTGGTTCTACTAGAGACAGTGATTTTCGAGGGACAAGACGAATACGGCGACGGGGAAGGCGTGGAGGGGTGCGTGCACAACTCAAGAGACGAGGGAACAGGACTCCGCTACCGACGGTAATGTTTGGAAATGTTCGTTCACTTAGGAACAAGACGGATGAACTCGCCGCAAACTGCAGATTTTTAAATGAATATAGAAACAGTGCAATAATTTCCGTTACCGAAACTTGGTTAGAGGAAAGGGATGGCGATGGTACTGTATCATTAGATGGTTTCAGGATGGTCAGGGCTGACAGGAAAAACACTATGAAAAAAAGTGGAGGTGGTGTTGCTGTATTCATTAACGACAAATGGTGCAATAACGTAACAACCAAGGAGACTCATTGTTGTGATAACCTAGAATTTTTAGTTGTATCTTGTAGACCTTATTATTTACCCAGAGAGTTTAACAACGTATTTATTTTTAATGTGTACATACCTCCATCTGCCAATATGTCAGTTGCAAGTGAACTACTATTAAATAGCATTAATAAATTTGAAACTAGCTGCCCTGAAAGTGTCAAAATTATCGTTGGTGATTTTAACGGGTGTAATTTTCACGACCAAATACCAGCATACGAGCAATATGTGAAGTGTACAACTAGGGGAGACAGCACACTAGACCTCATGTTTTGTAATATCAAAGACGGTTACCGTGTTGTGAAGAAAACCCCACTTGGAAATTCTGACCATAATATGTTATATTGTATGCCGGTATACAAACAGAAACTTAAACGGGAAAAACAGAAAAAAGTGACAATTAAACGCTGGAGTGAGGAATCCATCTGCGAACTCCAAGGGTGCTTCATGTCCACGGATTGGTCAGTATTATACGACGATAACTCAGATATCGATGCCAACGTAGACGTAATGACGTCTTATATAGTGTTCTGTACAGAAATGATTGTTCCATCAAAAACAGTAACCATATTTCCTAATAATAAGCCCTGGGTAAAGAAAGATCTAAAAATCATTTTAAATGAAAAGAAAAGAGCCCTATCAAGTGACCGTAACCAAGTGAAATCAATACAGAAAAGGCTAGAAAGAAAAATATCGAGTGCCAAGAAAACATATAAAGAGAAGGTAGAACGCCAGTTTAGAACTAATAACCTGAAAGACGCGTGGCAAGGACTGAAACAATTAAGTGGTTATCAAACAAAGCAAAAAATATCAGAACAAAATATCACCAAAGAATACGCTAACGAACTGAACACATTTTTTGCCAGATTTGATATACACAACTTTGAAAATAATAATGCAAATTTAAGATCACTGTTAAGCAACACAAATGATAGGCGTATCGAAATATCCCTTAAGGAAGTTTGTAATTCTTTAAAAAGAGTGAAGACTGGGAAAGCATGTGGTCCCGATGGTGTGAGTGCCAGAGTACTGAAGTCATGTCGTGAGCAGTTAACACTCCCTTTACATAAATTATTTCAGGCATCCCTTGACCAAAGTAAAGTCCCAGCCCAATGGAAATTATCAAAAATCATCCCCATACCCAAAACTCGTTCTCCTAAAGTAAACAATGATTTTAGGCCTGTGGCGCTCACATGCGTGATATTTAAGTGTTTCGAGAGTATTGTCAAGAATATCTTGTGCAGAGATGTAATTGAGTATTGTGATCCACGACAGTTTGCTTATTCCGCTGGTAGAAGTGTCCAAGACGCTGTCCTAACCATGAACCATGAAATAACTAGCCATCTGGAAACTTTAAACTCTTATATTCGTATACTATATGTTGACTTTAGTAGT
>NC_087172.1:5890000-5897500 GCF_035594125.1 Scylla paramamosain | reverse complement strand
TCACTGACGGGAGAACCACACACACACACACACACACACACACAAGAAAAAAAAGTACATACTGATCTTTTCCTCATCTTTATTTATTTATTTATTTATTTATTTAGCTAAGGATTCTGATTTTGTTTTTCGTTTCTTGTAACTTGCAAATATCAAACTGTGACTGAAACATTTTGGAAACCCATGAATGCTACACTTTTTCCCTTTTTTTATGGAAACTTTCAAAACGGAACTATTTGGCCAGAAAACTAAAAAAAAAAAAAAAAACGAATATATTTTTTCTCTCTGCAGTTTCAAAATGGAGAAGGAATTTGTTTTATTTATTGTTGAAAAAAATATTTGGATCGGAAATTCGAAAGCCGAGTCAACACCACAATGAGAGAGAGAGAGAGAGAGAGAGAGAGAGAGAGAGAGAGAGAGAGAGAGAGAGAGAGAGAGAGAGAGAGAGAGAGAGAGAGGTACTATACACCACCACTACCACACCATTCTTTTCCTCATTACAACACCATCATCATCATGACCATTACCATCACCACCATCGTCACCACCACCATCACTACCACCACCACTACCACCACCACCACCGTCACCACCACCATCACCACTCCATTAAGAACTTTCACCCTGTCACTCCCTCCTACTCCAATCACCATCACTACCACCACCACCACCACCACCACCACCCCCACCACCCCCATTTCCTCCGCCAAATTATTAGAGCGATTCTGAGGTTTTCAATTTTCCTCCTCCGTAATGATGTCGTCAATTTTCCTTTTTTCCCTACTTTTTTCCCCTTTCCCTAATTCCAATGCGGATACTTTAGTCCTGATGAACGAGGGGAAAAACTGTGATGCATTGTATTGAATTATATATATTGAGTGAGTGAGTGAGCGAGTGTTGAGTGAAGGGAGAATAAGAGGAAGGATGAGATGGAAGGAAGGAAGGAAGGAAGGAAAGAAGGAAGGAAGGGAAGGAAGAAAGCGAGAAAGGAAGGAAGGAGGGAAACAATAAAAAAGAAAAGGAAAGAAACAGGAAAGGAAGTTAGGAAGGAAACAAAGGAGGAGGGAAGAACAAGGACGAGTGAGGGACGAGGAAGGAAAAAAAGAGGAAAGAAGTGAAGGAAGGAAAAAATGAAACAAGGAAGGAACAAAGGGAAACAAAGGGAGAAACAAAAACGACGGAGGAAGGAAAGTAAGAAGGAAGGTAGGAAAGAGAAAAAAAAAGAAAATATAAAACTGCGGGTGAAGAAATAAAGGGAAGAAGAAAACGAAGGAAAAAAAAAGAAAGAGAAGGGAAGATAATGAGAAAAAACTAAGGATGAATGAAATAATGAAATATGAAAACAAAAAAAGTAGAGAAGAAAAAAGGCAGGAAAAGAATCATATGAAAATTAAAAGACGATAGTAAAATAAAGATAGAAAACTAATAAAGAAATAAAGGAAGATAATAAGAGAAAAACTAAAAAATCAGAAAAAATACAGTTTTGGAGAGAGAGAGAGAGAGAGAGAGAGAGAGAGAGAGAGAGAGAGAGAGAGAGAGAGAGAGAGAGAGAGAAATTACCTGACAATTTAACTCTCCTTTCTACTCAGGTACATTCTCTCTCTCTCTCTCTCTCTCTCTCTCTCTCTCTCTCTCTCTCTCTCTCTCTCTCTCTCTCTCTCTCTCTCTCTCTCTCTCTCTCTCTGCTAGTCAAACAATTTCACTCACTCCAAAGTTTACCTTCACCTTGCCTCTTAAAAGTGATGACTCTCTCTCTCTCTCTCTCTCTCTCTCTCTCTCTCTCTCTCTCTCTCTCTCTCTCTCCTCCCATAGTCACTTTTATTCACTTTTCTCTTTCCATTAGTCTTTCTTTCCTCTCACTTTCCTCTCACCTCATCTTTCTTTTGTCTCTCTCCATTCCCTTCCCTTCCCATCCACTTCCTATCACCACTCCTTTCCAATTTTCCTTTCCCTTTCATCCACTCCCTCTCTTTCATTCGTTTTCTGTCTTTACTCCCCTCACCTCTCTCTCTCTCTCTCTCTCTCTCTCTCTCTCTCTCTCTCTCTCTCTCTCTCTCTCTCTCTCTCCAATTCGCAGAAGTTTGAGCTTAACGAGAGCAAGCGAGAGAGAGAGAGAGAGAGAGAGAGAGAGAGAGAGAGAGAGAGAGAGAGAGAGAGAGAGAGAGAGAGAGAGAGAGAGAGAGAGAGAGAGAGAGAGAGAATAAGTCAATTTAGTATCACAGGAGCAATCTGACGAAGTCCCCTCTCTCTCTCTATCTTTCTCTCTTATTAGGAAAGTAGTCTTTTGTGTCGCAACTCTCTCTCTCTCTCTCTCTCTCTCTCTCTCTCTCTCTCTCTCTCTCTCACCCAAGCAGACATCACAACAACCGTTTTCTATATCAGTAAAACAGCATACTAACGGAAAATGTTTGGTGGGAGATAAAAATAATTACAAAGGAAGATACAAAACTGTCCCCTTTTGCATCATTTATTAGTGGGCGAGAACTGGACTGGTGCTGGTGCTGCCTGTTGCTTCACCTGATGGGATTACATTGTGAGGCTTACAAGTTAATCCGGTTCGTGTGCAGGTAAGTTTTTTTTTGTTTGTTTGTTTTTATTAGTCATTTATTTAATCCTACATTTTCTTTTTTTGTTTCTCAGGTAACGTATTAATGATGTAACGTTGCAGATTTTGTCACTAACTGCCGTCGCTGCTACTCTTGCTACTACTACCGGTAATATTCTTGCTAAAGGTACTACTACTGCTATTACAACAACTACTACTATTACTACTACTATCAATACTTTTCCTATTCTCCTCCCATTACTACAACTGCTTTTGTATTTCTATTCCTACAGCTACCACAACAACAACAACAACTACTACTACTACTACTACTACCACCACCACTTCCTTCACTTAACACTATTCTGCCCTTTTTACTCTTACCACCACTATCACTACCATCACACTGCTAATCCTTAGTAATCTGGCTGTTAGCGCGTGTCAATAGAGGGCTTCAAGGGATTAAGTCAGTGTATGGGCAGGGATGACGGGCGGGTGCTGTTATGCATGTTTTATACCAGGACTGCCGCGTGTAGGCCTGGTGGCTTCCTGCAGCTTCCCTTGTGTTCCTGTGACAGCGGTGCATTGTGGGTCCCAGGTCAAAGCTGTTTATGAGTTTTTTGTTTATGAATTTTGAAATGCCACAAGACTAAAGTGAAAAGAGCAAAACTGTTAGTGAATATCTGGGTTTATTTAGCTTTTCATTTATTTCCTCGTTTCTTTTTATACGATTTAATTATTAATTATTTTTTATACTAAACTGGAGGTTAAAATGCGCTAGATGTAAATTTTCCCATCTAATAGTGTCATGAAAAGCACTAAATTTACCGCCAAAAGCATTAAATTGTCACCTCTTTCCTTCTTATTCCTTCGTATTTATTCCTTTTTTTTCCTTTTTATTCCTTCCTTTCTTTTCTTTTATGGGAGAGACAATCATCGAACCTTACTTTGTGCTGCGTTTGCTTTTGCCTTTGACTCTTCCTCCCTTGTGCATGAAGGTGGTAAAAAAAATAATTTCCGCTCTAGATAGGACTCAGGTGAGGGCCACAGACAAGCAGACACACCAAGACACAACCATCACCACTCTGCTAATTTTAGCGTCCCTACCCATCACCACTTTGGCTACTATGGCTTCTCAAACGTAGCAAAATTATCTGATACAAATTTAAAGTACACGACACTCAATACACACCAAAGATACGAACACTTGCATTTTCTATCATTCCCTTATTTTTGTCTTAGGTTCTTGCGTTTTAATTCCACGGTCCAGGGGCGTTACCATGCGGAGGGACTTGCGACACTTACTACATCTTTCAGTACAGACCAAGGATATGAACACTTGCATTTACTTAAGGTCAATTTTACATACCTGCCGCGTCACGTAGTGTATGCCGATGAGAGGAATTTCAAGGCTCCTTTCTTCCTTGACGCAGCCCGGCCTTATTTTGTATTCAGGTTCTATCTTGATGCATTCCTCTTTTATTTTGATGTATTTCGGTTCTATCTTGCCCTGTTCTCTCTGGTATTCCGGTTCTATATTGACATTTTCCTCTTCTGGTTCTTTACTGACCTTTTCCTTTTCTATCTCGATGCACTGCGGTTCTATCTTAACCCAGCCCTGTTCTGTCTTGCATTCTGGTTCTGTCTTGTCATTTTCCTTTTTTGTCTCGATGAATTGCGGTTCCATCTTAACCTAGCCCTGTTCTGTCTCGCATTCCGGCACTAAATGAACACAGGAGCACCTCACACCAAACGCCACACACGGCACTGTTCAAGAGAGTAGAAAAAGTCCTCCCCTATTTTCCTCGATACTGGTACTGGTACAGGTGGTGCGCGGCGTGGGGAGGAAGGGAAGAGTGCAAGGAAGCAATAGTCATGAAGCTTCGAGCGAGTCAGTATCATCGCTTTGGTTCCTTGTTTCGAAGCCGTTTGAAGTCCTTTGGTACTTGACAATAGAAGAGTGAAACAACACGCATACTTGTAGGGAGGCTTTGCATATGTGTGTGTGTGTGTGTGTGTGTAAGAGATGGAGGTTTACGGAGAAGAGGTGAATGAAGGTAAGATGATTAAGAAGAAACAGTTGAAGAAGGGATGAATATATGCAGACGAGGTGAGGAGACAAGAAGATAGATCAGAAGTAGGTGGATGAGGAGGTGTTGGATAAAGAAGAGGTGAAGAGCGTCTGAACGTTTAAACATTTATCTATAGCCTGACTACAAAATAGCATAGTGGCAAACAAGATAGATAATATAGGCTAGCATTTTAATACGCAAAAGCTTTTCAGGGAATGAAAATAAGAGTAAAGCATTATGCTACTAAATCCAAATAACAGGATAAAAGAAATATAAGTTGAGAGAGATGAAGCAGAGATGGAGAGATGGATTACGTGGAGGTAGATGAAGACAACGGTAAGAATTAAAGGAGGAGGAGAAAAACTAGGAAGAAGAATAGGTGAAGGAAGAATAAGAAAAAGAAGAGGAAGCAGAGTTCCTTTCTACTGGAGGAAGAAAAATAACAAAGAGGAAGAGAAGAAAGAAGAAAAGAAAAAGAAAACTAAGAAAAAAAGAACAAGAACAGCAAAAACACGAACAAGAACAGGAGGAGGAGGAGGAAAAGAAGCACATAATTTCATCTCCGTGAGGCGAGGCAGCACCAGCAGGTAGGAAGGAGAGGAAAGTTGTCAAGCTTTGTCTTACGAACCATACCCTTAAAAAATCTATGAAGCACGTTCCGACCAGATGTTCGAAGCAGCGGCTGACCCGAGGCTGTCCAAACTCCGTCCCTCTGTCCCCCCTGCCTCCCCCGCCCCTCTGCTCCCCACAGGACTCACTAATGAAGCCGAGACCCAAAGCGAGTCCTCCATTCAAAGCCTCGAGACCTGAACCAGCCGGACCTCAAACATTTACCGGATATTAATACCTAGTTCAGATTCTACCTCCATTCCTCTCTCGCTCACTCGCTCACTCGCTACTCCATCTCCATTGGCTCTCGGTTCATTTTTTTTTCTTTTCGTTTTTTTTTTCTTTCTTTCGTTTACGGTCAGTCTGTTAAGGTTTTCAGACACGCTCGCTGGTGATCCGTTATGAGCGATCATTTTCTTTTTTTCTTTTTCGTTTTTTTTTCTCTCGTTCTTTTTTTGTACGAAATCTAATTGTTCCTAGTGAGTGAATATATATGAAGTATTTCTTTTCACTTCAGTTCGCATGTTTTTCATATCTCTCTCTCTCTCTCTCTCTCTCTCTCTCTCTCTCTCTCTCTCTCTCTCTCTCTCTCTCTCTCTCTCTCTCTAGCCATTTTGGAAGATAACTCACGAGAGAGAGAGAGAGAGAGAGAGAGAGAGAGAGAGAGAGAGAGAGAGAGAGAGAGAGAGAGAGAGAGAGAGAGAGAGAGAGAGAGAGAGAGAATAAAATCAAAGCGTTAACGAAGAAACGAAGCAAATTAACAAGCAAACAAGATAAATAGCAGAAGAAAAGAAATAAAAATAGAAAACCAAAGACGATAATTAAGGAGAAGGGAAAGAGAAAGAGAGAGGGAGAGGGGAAGAGAATGATGAAAAATAGAAGAAGCAAAGTATGAATGATGAGGGAACGACATGAGGGGCGGAGAGAGAGAGAGAGAGAGAGAGAGAGAGAGAGAGAGAGAGAGAGAGAGAGAGAGAGAGAGAGAGAGAGAGAGAGAGAGAGAGAGAGAGAGAGAGAGAGAGAGAGAGAGAGAGAGAGGAAAGGAATGAAATGAAGGAAAAACTTATGATTGGAAGGAGGAGGTGAGGACGGGAGAGGATAAAACAGAAGAATGAGGTTAGAACAAGAACAAAAGAAGGAAGAGAATAAGGAAGACGAGAGGAAAGTCAAGGGAAGAGAAAAGAAGTTATGACTGAAAAGGAAGAGTAATGGAAGAAAGGAAGAAAGGAGAGACGAGAAGGAAAAAGGAAAATGGCAGTTGGGTAGAAAAAGATGAAACGAAAGAACGAAGGAAATAAATGAAGAAGGAAAAAAGCTAAGAGGGAAGAAAGAGCGTAAGAAGGACAAAGTAAGAAGAAAGGAAGAGAGGAAGAAGGAAAAAACTAAGAAGGGGGAGAGAGAGAGAGAGAGAGAGAGAGAGAGAGAGAGAGAGAGAGAGAGAGAGAGAGAGAGAGAGAGAGAGAGAGAGAGAGAGAGAGAGAGAGAGAGAGATAAGATTAAAGAGAGGGAGAAAAAAAGGAGGGAGGTAGGGAGTGTTGGGGTGAATGAGTTAAAATTGGAGGAAGGGAGGAAGTTGAGGTGAGTAATGATCTTTCTGAGTGTGGGTCGGACACGATCATGAGGGAGGGAGGGAGGGAAGGAGGGAGGGAAGTAGGGAAGAAAAGAGGAAAGGAGGGAGGGAAGGAAAGGAGAGAGAGAGAGGGTAGTGAGGAGAAAGAAAGGCTATATTTTCAGTTACTTAGCTTTCTTCTTCTTCTTCTTCTTCTTCTTCTTCTTTTCTTCTTCTTCTTCTCACATTTCTTTCCTAACATTTTTCCTCCTTACTCTTGTTTGCTCCATTCATCTTCCTTCTCTTTCATTCTTTCTCCTTCTCTTCCATAACTTTCTCCGTTTCTGGTTTCTTTCTTTATTTGTATTATCTTGCGAGTTTCATTCTCTCTCTCTCTCTCTCTCTCTCTCTCTCTCTCTCTCTCTCTCTCTCTCTCTCTCTCTCTCTCTAATTATAATTTCTTCTAGCTTTCACATATTTCCAGTTACATATACATATTATTACACTATTACATATTACACCATTACACATCCTTCTCACACACACACACACACACACACACACACACACACACACACACACACACACACACACACACACACACACACACAGTCACGTTCACTAGAGTACTTTCCCTCTAAGTGTCTGCGGTGGACGAACATTCTTACACACGCCAGTCCCGCCCCTCGCCTCTCCCGCAGCCCTGCCCACCACAGGTACTCACT
>NC_087172.1:5877500-5885000 GCF_035594125.1 Scylla paramamosain | reverse complement strand
GTCGCACTCATCAGCAGCGCGCTGCCACTGCTGAGCGTATGAGCGATGATGAGCCGGGACACAGGACCTCATAGGATGACCGAAGAGGACTTGTGCTGGTGATCGCCCTTCCGCCCTCGGAGTGTTGCGCAGTTCCAGCAACCCGCGAGCGAACGCATCCTCGTCCAGGTGTCCCTGCTGTGTGGTCGTGAGGATCAGCTTCTTCACGGACTTGACCGCTGCCTCGGCGTGACCATTGGAGCGTGGATAATGAGGTGAAGATACACGATGCTCCACCCCCCATCGAGCCAGGAAGCGCCGTACCGATGAAGAAGTGAACTGCGGTCCACCGTCAGTCCTCAGGAGAACAGGCACGCCCGTGTCGGCGAACACACCCCGAAGGACACGAACGAGCTGATCAGCCGATGCTGGACGTGAGCATGCAGACACGTGAGGCCACCCAGACAAGCGATCTACATACACGAGGTATGTACGGCCTGCTGCGTGGAAGTAGTCTGCAGAAACTGACTCAAACACCCTGCTGGGTGTGTCCGTGTCCTGCCAGAGAGGTTCGTTGGCTTGGCTTGGTAGGAGTGGACGGCATAGTGAGCATCCAGAAACGACGTTCTCAACGTCTCTGTCCATACCAGGCCAGTACACCGTTTGTCGGGCCCGTCGCTTGGTGCGGCTCCATCCCCTGATGACTGTCATGGAGTCGCTCTAGTGTTTCTCGGCGGAGGCTGTGAGGAATAAGAAGCCTCGGCCCGTAAACCACCAGGTCGTCGTCTACGGCCAGCAGACTGCGCACCGGCCAGTACGTACGCAAGCGGTGATCGAGGTCGTGGCAATGATCAGGGAAGCCCTCGATGATGACGTTCTTGAGCAAGCAGTACTCCCCGTCTCTTGCTGCTGCGGCACGTACCATTTCCACAGTCTGATCCTGGAGTGGTGCTAAGCGGACGCCGTCCTCATTGGTGGCAGATAACGCTGAGATGACCGCTGAGTGGAGAGGGTCGAGGTCACCAGAAGTAGCAGCATCCTCTTCCTCCACTGGGTCCTGTACTGGAGCACGTGAGAGGGCGTCGGGCACACAGTGTGTCGATCCCTTTTGCCAGCTTGCTGTGAAAGAATACTGAGCAAGCTTCTCCCTCATGCGCTGCAGCCGCAGGTTCTCTATTTCTCCCAACAACTTGCTATTGAGGAGAGGTATCAGCGGGCGGTGGTCGAGCACTAGATCGAAGTGAGGGAGTCCTTTCAGGTAGGTGCCACATTTCCTGACTGCCCAGACGATTGCAGCCATTTCCAACTCTATTACTGCATAGCGGCTCTCTGTGTCTGTAACAAATCTTGACCCGCATTGCACCATCTTCCACTGGTCACTGTGCTTCTGCAGGAGAACGAATCCAAATCCGTGCATCCTTGAGGCGTCAGTCTGTAGCATCGTTGGTAATGATGGGTCGAAGTATGCCAAGACAGGTGGGCTGACGAGACACTGTTTCACCTTCTCAAACGCCTCTTCATGGTTAGGAGACCAGCACCAACTGTTCTTCGGGCGTAAGAGATCTCTGAGGGGTTGTGCAGCTGCAGCCACAGCAGGAGAAAAGCTTCCAAGCTGGTTTGTAAGACCCATGAATGATCGTAAGTCGGTGATGTGCTGTGGTCGTGGGAAGTCAAAGATTGCCTTAACTTTCTTTGAGTCTGTCGTGTAGCCTTGTCCAGAAACAGAGTAACCACAGTAATCTACCACTCTTTCCGCGAATGTAAACTTCTGTGGGTTGAGAGTGATGCCGTGCTGGTCACACCGCCGCACAATCTGAATGACATGGGCTAAGTGCGCACTGTAGGTGGAGTCATAGGCCAGGATGTCGTCCACGATCTTGATGGTGTTAGGTATGTCGCCGAGAGCTTGGTCTCCTCGACGGTTATACTCGTCTCCAGACGAGACGAGACCCATAACCGCTCGCCGAAACTTGTACCGACCCCAAGGTGTTATGAAGCAGGTTAAATCCTGGTCTTCTTCTCTAATGGGGACTTGAAAATACCCCATCTTGGCATCAAGAGTGGTGAACCAAACTGCTCCGGTCCCGATCGAGGCGATGGCGTCATGAGGTGAGCGCACTGGATACACGGGCCTCTTCACGTAACGGTTGAGTCGTGTCAGGTCAACACACAGCCTTACACCAGATGTCTTTTTTGGGACAGGCACGATGGGGTGGCACCATGCCGTAGGGTAGTCCACACTCTCGATGATTCCCTTGTTAAGCAGCTCTTCCAACTGGCTCTTAATTTCTTCACGCCAATTGTAAGGGATTGTACGAGATGCTGTTACGGCGAAGGGTCGAGCGTCGTCTGTCAACTCGATGGCCATGGATCCACCAGCCATTGCACGTAAACCTTCCTTTGCTTCGAAGACGCTGGGAAAGGCCTTGATCACAGCAGCAGCGTGCCCCGCACGCTGCTGTGGCATTGGGTCGTAGGAATGAGGCCAGCTGATCACTTCTGTGGGCGTAGATAGAGGTGGCTGCGAGGCGGTCGGGTACTTGATGGAGCTGTTGCCGGTGCGCTGTTCTTCCCTGCGTAGCGGTCGGATTTGAGCCGGAAAATCTTCGGGGAGGATTCCGAGAGCGATGGAATCGTACCAGCTAAGCAGCGCCCCCTTCACCTCCTTCACCACGCTCACAACAGTCTCAGCTTCCCTGTCGCCCAGTTGCAAGTGCGACGAGAAAGTTCCTACACAGGTGAGGGGGTGATTACCGGCAGCATAAAGTCCATCACCATCAGCGGGCGCCAAGCTGGAGGGCGGGATTCCAAGGAGTGTTGCCGTGTCGAGGCCAATAACGGTCGTTTCGGCCCCAGAGTCAGGAGTCCACGTAATCTTGTCTCTTCCAGCGGGATGTGTGGCGGTAATGAGCACCTGGGGCGCAGGTCGTGCCGTCACCGTCTTTGTGTATACGCCTGATAAGAGCTGGTATACACTGGCACTGGCTCCCCGCCTCGGGCCTGCACCGCGATGAGGAGAGACAGTTGAGGAACTCCTCGAAGCTCCTCGTCGTTTCCTCACTGTCTGCCGACATACACTCGCAAAATGCCCTCTTTTCCCGCAGTTACGACACACTTTATCTATTGCCTGGCATCCCCTTTTGTCACTGCGACAATCTTTGCCACAACGATAACAGCCCGTGGGGCTTGAGCCCCCGAAACTGCCCTTCCTGTAGTTCGAGACAGCGTTCACACCATGGCTCGAAGAGTGAGAGCCGCCCCTTAGTACTGCACTACACTGGTTAGCGCTCTCTGATGCTCTGCAAATATCTATGGCGTTTTCAAGGGTGAGTTTCTTGTTTTCCAGCATGCGTTTCAGAGCCACTTCGTCTCGTGTCCCAACGACAATTCTGTCACGCAGCTGATGGTTTATGCACTGGTCGCAAAAGTCACAGAAATTGGCGATTTCCTTAACAGCACATAAAAAGTCGTCAAAACCTTCTTGCGTTTCTTGCACGCGGGAGTAGAAGTCTCTTCTATCCATGATGATGTTGCGCTGGCTTCGCAGGTACTCACACATTGCATCGAGGATGGTTCTTAACTCCGCGTCTCTCGGTAAGCTTATCCCGTAGCGAAGTGTACGGGTCCACTCGTCGTCTAGGACAGCAGCGAGTGCCGCCCTCTGCTCAGCCAGGGAGAGACAGTCTATCCTGGCGAGGGTTACGTATCCTTCAAACTTATGGCGCCACGTGTCGAACTCACGTAAAGATGCTGACGCCGTTAAGTGAGGAATGATGGTGGCGGACGTCGGGAACCTCGCGCCCTGGGTAGACGTGCTGCGGGCTGTGGTTTCGCCTTCATTGCTCGCCGTGGTGCGACTGGGAGCTTGTGTCCCCACTCTCTCCAGCAGCTGGGTTAAACGCTCCTCGCGAGCCTGACTCTGCTCCGACTGTCGCGCTAGCAGAGCCTGACTCTGCTCCGACTGTCGCGCTAGCAGGGCAGCCAGCGCCTCCAACTGCTTCTCCATTCTGCGCCGTACCCACTGCAGCCTTGTCCTGATCCTACTCACTGCGCCATGTTCGACTCTTGACCAGCAGGGGCACAGGAAACGCAGGTAACAGTGCAGGTGTTTATTCACAGAAGGTGTGAACAGAAGGCTGGAGGTAGGTGATCTCCCGGCGCCAGGCCGCGCACTTCCACTTAACACGTATGACTGAAGCCTAGCTCGTTCACTCATACACGTATTCATGCCTCACACAAGTCTCGCTCATTCACTCGTTCACACAACTAGCTAACAACCACACAGTTGTTACTGCTCCTCGCTTTCCTTCTTCCAATCGTTCTTCTTTGCATATCTCTCTCTCTCTCTCTCTCTCTCTCTCTCTCTCTCTCTCTCTCTCTCTCTCTCTCTCTCTCTTACCAACTGTTCCTACTCTCCTTTCCATACTATTCTCCTCCTTTCCCTTCCTTCCCTCTTCTTCGCTTCCTTCTCCTCCTTTATCCTCGTATGTTTCCTTCCCTTCCTCCTATCCACTCCCTTTCCTATCTCCTCCCTCTTCCCTCCTATCCGGTCCTTCTTCCCTCTCTTCTCCTCTTCCTTCTCCATCCCTTAATCTCCTCCTCTCCCTCCTCCTCTTTCTTGTCCCTCTCCTCGCTCTGTCCACTTCTCTCCTATTTCTCTCTTTTCTCTCTTCCACCCTATCTTTCTTCCTTTACTTACTTCTCCCTTCCTTCCTTCTCTCATTCTCCTCCTCCTTCATTCCTTTTTCTATTTCTGTTCCTTTTTCTAATCATTTCCCTTCCCTCCTATCCCTCTCTTTCCTCCCTTCCTCTATCCTCCTCCTTCCCTCCCTCCCTCCTCCCCTGTTCCCCTCCTTCCCTCCCTCCCTCCTCCCCATGTCGCTCCATCACTCAATGGCAGGATATCATAAAGAAAACGGAAGGCAAAAGATGCATAGAAAACGAAATGCACTTTGGCCCAATGAGAGAGAGAGAGAGAGAGAGAGAGAGAGAGAGAGAGAGAGAGAGAGAGAGAGAGAGAGAGAGAGAGAGAGAGAGAGAGAGAGAGAGATACTAAGTACACACAAATACACAAATTAAAGACACTAATAAGATAAACAAGACAAAAAAAATTGAATATATTTAGGTAAATGAGACAAAGAAAGAGAACCTAACTCAATCTAACCTAACCTACCTTAACCTAACCTAACTCAACCTAACCTAACTCAACATAACCTAACCTAACCTACCTTAATCTAACCTAACCTAACCTATCTTAACCTAACCTAACCTAACTCAACCTAACCTAACCTTAACCTTAACCTAACCTACCTTACCCTAACCTAACTCAACCTAACCTAACCTATCTCAACCTAACCTAACCTACTTTAACCTAACCTAACTCAACCTAATTTAACTTAACTCAACCTAACCTAACCTGACCTAACCTAACTCAACCTAATCTAACTTAATTCAACCTAACCTAACCTACCTTAACCTAATCTAACCTAACTCAACCTAACCTAACCTAACCTAACCTAACTCAACCTAATCTAACCTAACCTACCTTAACCTAATCTAACTCAACCTAACTCAACCTAACCTAACCTAACCTACCTTAACCTAACCTAACTCAACCTAACCTAACCTAACCTAACCTAACTCAACCTAACTCAACCTAACCCAACTTAACTCAACCAAACTTAACCTAACCTAACATAATGAAAATAAACGAATAAAGAAGGAAAAAAATAGAAAATAAATAAATAAACAATGAAAATGGCAAATCTCTCTCTCTCTCTCTCTCTCTCTCTCTCTCTCTCTCTCTCTCTCTCTCTCTCTCTCTCTCTTGCCGCCCCGATGCACTCACTAAGCGTCCCTCCTTCCCCCACAAAACCTAATGTCCGCTCCTGTTCACAACACACACACAACGCACACACACACACACACACACACACACACACACACACACACACACACACACACACATTCATTTTGCATACTTAACAGTGTATACCTCTCTCTCTCTCTCTCTCTCTCTCTCTCTCTCTCTCTCTCTCTCTCTCTCTCTCTCTCTCTCTCTCTCTGTCTCACTCACTTCTCCCTAAGCCAGCGTCAAAGACCTCATCCTTCTTCCTTCTCTCCCTCCTCTCCTATTCACTCTTCCTTTCAATTTTCCCTCCTCCTCTCTCTCTCTCTCTCTCTCTCTCTCTCTCTCTCTCTCTCTCTCTCTCTCTCTCTCTCTCTCTCTCTCTCTCTCTCTCTCTCTCTCATCACTCCTTGTTTTACCTCCCTCTCTACCTTTCCCCTCTCCCTTCGTCTCCCCTCGCGTTACAGTTTCATTCTCTCTTTCCTCACTCGCATCCTAACGCTAAAGTCTCTCTCTCTCTCTCTCTCTCTCTCTCTCTCTCTCTCTCTCTCTCTCTCTCTCTCTCTCTCTCTCTCTTCACAATCAAGAGGCGTCACTCTCCTTTCCATTTAACCTCTCAAATTTGACATTCATTTTATTCATTTTTTTCACCAAGTTGGAAAAATATTGAGAGTGAATGAAAGACAGAGAGAGGGAGTGGGAAAAAAGTATCAGTGGTGTTAAAGGAGAGGGGAAAAAAGGAGAGGAAAAAAGGGGGGAGATGGAAAAAAGGTAATAAAAGATAATAAAACAGGGCGGAATAGGAAAAAAATGAATTGCTGGTGGATTGGAAATGAGGAAACAGGAGGAGGAAGAGGAGGAAAAAGGATGAAGAGGAGGAGGAAGAGGAATACATGGATGAGAAACTAAGAGGAAAATGAGAAGCAAATGAGAAACCAAAGGGAGAAATAAAAGAGTTTACGATTAAAAAAAAAAGTGGAGAAAGGTGAAACAGAAGAGGAGGAAGAGGGAAAGAAAAAAAAACATGGATGAGGAATTAAAAGAAAAATGAGAACCAAATGAGAAGAAAAGGAAAATAAATAAAAAAGTTTACGATTTAAAAAAAAAGTGGAGGAAGGTGAAATAGGAATAAATGAGATAAAAAGAAAGAATAAGAAAGAGAAGGAGAATTTAAATCTCCATAATGGGCGGAAGAGGAAGGAACGAACGACGGAAGAGAGGAGGGAGGAAAGGAAAAAATAAGGGAGAGAAAGAGGGGATGAAAAGAAATAAAAGATAATAATAAGGATGGAATAATTAAACGAGAGAGAGAGAGAGAGAGAGAGAGAGAGAGAGAGAGAGAGAGAGAGAGAGAGAGAGAGAGAGAGAGAGAGAGAGAGAGAGAGAGAGAGAGAGAGAGAGAGAGAGAGAGAGAGAGAGAGAGAGAGAGAGAGAGTGAGTTTGTGTAAAGTAATAAATAAAATAAGACAGGAATAAACACAACGAAGAGAGGGAAGGATGGATGAGAGAAGGAGGGAGAGGAGGAAGGGAAGGAGGATTGGAAGAAGGGAGGGATAAGGAGAGTAAAGCGGCGTTCATCCTGCTCACAAAGGTAAAAGGCCCCATTAACTAGTTCATCCTGGGAGGGAAATAGAATTAAGCCTTAACGTACTAGAGAGAGAGAGAGAGAGAGA
>NC_087172.1:5867500-5875000 GCF_035594125.1 Scylla paramamosain | reverse complement strand
CTCCTCCTCCTCCTCCTCCTCCTCCTCCTCCTCCTCCTCCTCTATCTCCTGCAACGACGCTAATCTTCTTGTGATGAAGCCAGCAGAGAAAAGAAAACGAGAGAGAGAGAGAGAGAGAGAGAGAGAGAGAGAGAGAGAGAGAGAGAGAGAGAGAGAGAGAGAGAGAGAGAGAGAGAGAGAGAGAGAGAGAGAGAGAGAGAGAGAGAGAGAGAGACTTTCTACCTCATCGACTGAGAAGGTTAAGGTGTGATTACGTGTGTGTGTGTGTGTGTGTGTGTGTGTGTGTAATATTGATCTTGACGTAGAAATGGGAGCAGCAAAAAAAGATAAAAAGCATGAATGATTATCGAACACACATTAATCACAATACACACACACACACACACGCACACACATGACTAATGACCGTTGGCACCTAATCGCATTATTAATCAAGTAGTTAGTCTGGGATGAGGATAAACAGTGCTCTCTCTCTCTCTTTCTCTCTCTCTCTCTCTCTCTCTCTCTCTCTCTCTCTCTCTCTCTCTCTCTCTCTCTCTCTCTCTCTATCTAGCTATTTATCTATTTATCGATTTACTTCTCTATCTAGCAACCTACCTATCTGTCTACCTTTCTATTTATCTATCTATATGTTTATCTATTTATCTATCTATCTATCTATATATCCGTCTATCTCTTTACATACATATCTTTCCATTTATCTATCTGTCTATATGTATCTATCTGCCTGTCTGCCTATCTGTTTTTCTATGTATCTATCTATCTTTTTATATATGTATCCATCTATCTCATTTTTTTTTTCAGATACAACCTCTAAAAACTAATTATGTTCCTTCACTTTATATTTCTTTCCTCTACGACTACCTTACAAACACTCAATCGATAACTATTACTTAACGCAAACTGAGCCCAATACCTTCCCTTTCCTTCCCTTCCCTTCCCTTCCCTCCTTAATAGACACACAAGAATTAAGTGGGAGAGACCAACGTACTAATACAAACACACCTTCTTTCTCTTCCCTTGCAACAACTGAGACGAATACACTAATACAAACACGTCTTTTTTCCTCATTCCCACAACTGAGGCGTATTTGAGAACCATTAAGTGGATGAGGTAACATTTATTCTGGCCTGCTCCTCTCCTTTATAGCAACTCAAGGTATTATTTTCCGAGTGATGTTAGGTTAGGTTTAGCAGACACCTCCGGCACTAAATTGGTTAGCTTTTTTTTTTTGGTATCTTTTTTTTTTTTAGTTTTGTTTGGTAAGAGTGGCGTACTGAGAAGCTTTTTTTTTATTTATTGATATATTTATTTTTTTTATGCGCAAAGGAGGAGGAACTAAGGGTAAAAAATAGATTAAAAACAAAAATGCTCGTTAATTGTCTCCGTCATTAAAGAAAAGAAAGAATATTAAGCAAATCTAGTTATTATGTTCTTCACCAGATTCCCTAACGCATAGGAAAATAAATGAAGTAAATAGATAAATATAATAAGATGAAATGCAATACAATATTGCTGATTTTTCTTGTGTTTTTCTTGTTATCCGACCTTTTCTCCTGATTTGCTACACTAACATCCAAGGAATCACCAGTAGTAAGCATAACTTCTTCCTGTTTCTCTCTCTCTCTCTCTCTCTCTCTCTCTCTCTCTCTCTCTCTCTCTCTCTCTCTCTCTCTCTCTCTCTCTCTCTCTCTCTCTCTCTCTCTCTCTCTCTAACAACACCCGTCAAAAGCCTGTTAAAAGTACTTAAGGAAAGCCAACAAAAATATTCTTCGTAGTTCCCTCTCACCTCGACTCCCTCGCCACTTTAACACAGTGCCTCTTTGCTCCTGTCCCACCAAAACCTGTTCAAAGTAGTCAAGTTGTCGAGAGGAGACACCAAAACCTTTCGAATGCGGCCCCTGGTACCTCCACATCATATTACTCCCTCCGTAGCAAGCCAAGCCCAGATGCACCTCAGAAATAACCCTTTTAGCACCGTGTCTCTTTGCTTCCTTCCCACCAAAACCTTTTAAACGTTGTCGAGAGAGACTAAAACCTTGATAATGTGGCACCCTGATATTTCCTTCTCATATCTCAACTCTCTCGCCAGCAAGCCAAGCCCAGTCGCACCTCGGAAGTAACATTTCAACACCATGCCTCTTTGCTCCTGTCCGGGCGGCAATTTACAAGGCTATCCAGTGGCAACATTTCAAAACCAGGAACATAATTTGACACAAGGCGACTCTTTCCACGCGGCTTGCTCGGCTTGGATTCAGGAAAGTAGGGAGGGGAGGAGTAGGAGGGTATGCAGGGACAGTGGAAAGACAGAGGATGTGGAAAGGGAATGGAGGAAGAGGAAATGAGATGAAGAGAGGGAGAGTTGAAAGAAGAATAAAAGGAGAAGGGAGAGAAGAGATGGAAAGGAAGGAAGAAGGGAGAGAGGAAAAAAAAAAAACAGTGGAAAGACGGGGAGTGGAAAAAGAAGGGAGAGGAGGAAAGTTATGGAAAGAAAAAGTTGGAGGGAAAGTAGGAGGAGGGAAAGCTGAATGGAAGGGGATAAAGATGAAAGATGCAAATGAATGACGGTGAAGAGAAAAGAGTACAAACAAAGAAACTGAGACTAGAGAGAAGTGAAACTGGAATATAAGGAAAGAAAATAAATGAATAAGAGAAAAAAAGAACTGTAAAACGATACGAAGAAGGAAAACAGGAAATAAAGAGGAATGTTTTGGAAGAATAACAAGGAAAAAAAATTAAGGACTGGAAACTACAAACTAGCTTAAAAAGGACTAGAAAGTAATGGAGGCGTATGAAGTTAGACAAAAATCAAGAAAAGTAGATGAGGGGGAGACGAGGGAAAAAAAAAATAGATAAAAGGTTTTGGACGAATGAGAATGGAAAAAAAGTGATGAAAAGTATAAAAGTGAGACTGATAGATTGGAATGAATGGGGGAAGTTGTGGAATTTGACAAAAAGAAAAGTAAGAGAGGGAGAGGGGAAGGAGAAAAATGGAAAATGAATAGGAGGGCTGAGAGAGAGAGAGAGAGAGAGAGAGAGAGAGAGAGAGAGAGAGAGAGAGAGAGAGAGAGAGAGAGAGAGAGAGAGAGAGAGAGAGAGAGAGAGAGAGAGAGAGAGAGAGAGAGAGAGAGAGAGAGAATGGAAACTGCAAAACTAGGACTGACTGGATTGCAGACGTGAAAAATTATGAAAACAAAAAATGAAGGGGGAGAAGAATGAAAAAAAAAAAATGAAAACAAAATATAAAAGAGATTATCAACGAATGAGAATATAAGAGACAGATGAATAAAACGTAAAACTAACACGGATGAGATTGAAAGAAAGAGGAAAAGTCATGAAATCAGACGTAAAAAAAGGAACAGTAGAATGAAAGGAAAGGAAATGGAAGAGGAAGGGAAAGAAAGAGTAAAAGAGATAAAAAAAAACTGTAAACTATAAAACTCAGACTATAGAATTGTAAAAGAAAGAGGGAAAGACATGGAATAAAAAAAAGATGAAGGGAAGACAAGAAGAAGAGAAAGAAAAAAACTGGATTGAGTAATTGCAAGAGTGAGTCAGATGGAGAGTAGATGAGAAGTGAAAGAAGCATGATTAAAAGAATAGGAGCTAATAAAGAAGAAAGAAGGTACTGAATTAGAGAGAAGAGACTGGAAGGGGACACGATGCGAGGCTGGGCTGGAAAAGGCACAGCTGGAAGGGAAGACAAGACTGGAAGAAGAGGCAGAAGAGTGTTGAAATACCAGGAAAAAAGAAATGAGGTGCTGGAAAGTGTTGGAAGTGCTGAAAAAATGCTGGAATACAAGAAGAAGAAGATATGAGGTGCCGAAAAAGTGCTGGAATACGAAGAGCTTAGGACATAAGGTACTGGAAAAGTAATGAAAAACTGATACAACAATGCTGGAATACAAGAGGAAGAAGAGAAAGGTGCTGAAAAAGTGCTGGAAAAAAAAGATGAAAGTGCTAAAATAGTGCTGGAATATGAGGGGAAAAAGAAATGAGGTGCTGGAAAAGTGCTGGAATACAAGGAAAAGAAGAGATGGGGTGCTGGAAAAACACTGGAAAACTGCTGGGAAAGTGCTGAAACTACAAGAAAAATACTGAATGCAGGAAAACTTGTAAGAGGTAAGAGAGGCAAAAGAAATGAGGAGTATGAAAAGACATGAGGCGAGACTGATGCTGGAGGAGACTGGAGGCGCCTGGAACATATGCTGGAGGCTGGAGACGGACAGTTAAGGAGTAAGACAAGGGACAGGAAGGAAGAGCGCTCTGGAGGAAGCGGAAAAAAAGGGTGGTAAGACGGAGAGTCAGGGAAGGGAAGGGATAGAAAAATGGACCGGGAGGGGACGGGAGGAGGGCTGGAAGAGTGGAGGGGAAGAAGGTGGAGGGGCTGGAGGAGGGCGGAAGGCAGGCAGTAATCATCGTTCCCCTTACTACACAAGACAGACCGACCGACGCGGGAATGTGTGAACCAATGGCGTGTAAGACCGTCACTTGCGGCATCCTCCTCCTCCTCCTCCTCCTTCTCTTTCTCCTTCCTCTTCCTTCTCCTCCTTCTCCTCCTCTTCGTCTTCTTCTTTATCTTGTTCTTTCTCTTTTTCTCCTTCCATCTCCTCTTTTTCTTCCTCCTGCCTTTTCTCTATATTCTCCTTATTCTTTTATTTCCTCCTCCTCCTCCTCCTCCTTTACCTCCTCTTTCTTCTTCACCTCCTTCTTCTCTTCTTTGTCTTTCTTTCTTACTCGTTTCTCCTCCTCCTCCTCCTTTACCTCCTCTTCCTTCTTCACCTCCTCCTTCTCTTCTTTGTCTTTTCTTTCTTTCTCATTTTTCCTCCTCCTCCTCTTCCTCTTCTTTGTTCTTTCTTTTTTCTACCTTCTCCATATTCTCTTATTTTCCTCCTCCTCCTCCTCCTCCTCCTTTTCCTCCTCCTCCTCCTCCTCCTCCGCCTCCGCCTCCTCCTCTTCTTCCTCCTTTTTTTATCTTCACCATATTCTTTCTTTTTTTTCTTCTTCATTCATCCCTTCTTTTGTTTCTCTCCGGATACATTTTGCTTCTGTTTCCTTTCCTTTCCTTTTCTTTTTTCTCTCATTTCACTACCACCACCACCACCACTGACACCATCACCTCCTCCTCCTCCTCTTCCTCCTGGATTATGTCTTCACGTTAGCAGGAATCGATAAACAGCATTCATTCTTCTTCTATTGAGGCAACACATTACACCTCCTCCTCCTCTTCCTCCTGCTCCTCCATCGTTTGGGAGTGACAGGAAGGAAGAGAAGTGAAAGAGGAAGAGGGCAAGGAAGCAGGCGGGCGAAAAAGAAGAGGAGGAAGAGGAGGAATACAAAGGAATACAACGGAAAGGCAAACAGCAACAGACCTTTTGGTCCTTGCAAGGCTGTTTGGTAACTACTACTAACTATCTGCAAGAAAAAGAGACAGGACAGTACAACAGAAGGCTCCTCCCCACCCACCACTCCCTTCAGCTTGCGCTGGCATGGAAATAGATGGGAAAAGTACCATGCAGTATGAAAAAACTGACATGCAATTTTCATAGGAAAGGATGAAAGGAAATTCTACTGTTCACCCTACGGTGAACTCTATACGCCTGTCTGAAAATGAACACAATTGACAACAAAATTGGTGTCTGTAAAATAAAAGTTTTATTAGTGAATTTAGTAACTATTCGGAATTTAGTAATTACTCGGACAAGAAGAGAGCTTGTTGGGGGGTAGATTTTAAATATTTGTCTATTTATTTATTTTTTTTTCATTATTCAATAGAAATACTGTTTGCCATTTTTGAAGGAAGTTTATTCCAGATATTTACTGTGCCATTAAAGAAAATGCTTGGCTTCTTTTTTAACACAACGACACAAAGATCTTTCTTTTTCTTTTTTCAGCGCTTAACAGTGCCATGTTATTCATTACATATCTCGCTTGAACATTGTCGCTCCCGATATATAGAACTTTGCACTTTTTTATATTGAATCTCATCTGCCATTTTTCTGACCAGCTTGTTAGTTAATGGAGGTCACACTGCAGTTCCTGCCATTGTGACGCTGACGTTACTTTACTTGTTATTTTGGTATCGTCTGCAAGTTTACTTATTTTGCAATTGATTCCTTTATCAATATCATCAATGTATATTATAAAAAATATTTGTCCTAATACATAGCCTTGAGAAACACCGCTATTTACCTTATGCCAATCTGACTCTTTTCCATTAATTACAACACGCTGTTTTCTGTCAGAGAGCCAGTCTCCCATCCATTTCAGGGTGTTTCCGGCAATGCCGTGATCTTTTACTTTACTGATGAGTCTCTTATGGGGAACAGTGTCGAAAGCTCTCTGGAAATCAAGGTAAATAATAACAACTGAAGTAATTAACTCATACGAATTAAATACTTCATAAAAGAAGTCTAGTAAATCTGTCAAGCAGGAACGTTTGTTTCTGAAATCGTGTTCAGAATCTCTCATGATTTTATTTTCCTCTAAGTATTTAACAATTTTATCTCTGAATATTGTTTTTATCAGCTTGCACACTACTGAAGTTAGACTGATCGGCCTGTAATTGGCTGGCAGAGATTTATTTCCTTTTTTTAAAGATTGGCGTAACATTTGCTAGTTTCCACTCGTGGGGGACTTTATCCGCTAGTAAAGTTTTATTAGATAAAATCGTAAGCGGTTTCACGAGTTGAAAAGGAGGAGGAGGAGGAGGAGGAGGAGGAGGAGGAGGAGGAGGAGGAGGAGGAGGAGGAGGAGGAGAGAAGAAAGGAAGCAAGGAGGAGAGGAAGAAAGGAAGGAAGGAAAAAGGAAATATCTCTTGAAAAACTTCCTTGAAAAATATACAAGGCAACAAATTTTCATCCCTACCGCCTCACCTTCTTTTCCTTCTGCATTTTCCTTTATCCCCTTTTCATTACTGTCCTATTATTCTTTCTCCTCCTTTTACTCTTCCTCCTCTTCCTCCTCCTCCTCCCCTCCCTTTATTTCAATATCCCCTTTAGTCTCTCATTCTTTTAAATTTGTCCTCCTCCTCCTCCTCCTCCTCCTCCTGCTCCTCTTCCTCTTCCTTCTCCTCCTCCTCCTTCTTCTATTTCAGTATCTCACCTTAGTCTCTCATTCTTCTAAATTTGTACTCTATTCTCCTCCTCCTCCTCTTGTTGTTGTTGTTGTTGTTGTTGTTGTTGTTGTTACTGTTGTTGTTACTGTTGTTGCTGTCTTTGCTTGTTCTTATTTTTTCTCTTGTTCTTGTTGTTGTTCTTCTTCTTCGTTCCCTTGTCACACTGCTTTCTTTCCCTGCTTCTTCTTCTATGTTTCCTTTCATTCTTTATTTCTTTTTGCAGTGTTCTGTTCCTCCTCCTCCTCCTCCTCCTCCTTCTCCTCCTCCTTCTCCTTCTCTTCCTCCTCCTTTTCTACCTTTGCATAATTTTTTTCCCTTCTCTACTCCCCTTCCTCTGCTCTTCCGTTCCTTGTGAGTTTATTCTCTTCCATATATATTTTTAC
>NC_087172.1:5852500-5855000 GCF_035594125.1 Scylla paramamosain | reverse complement strand
ATTGCTATAATTTTGTTATTGTTGTCTTTACTGTCACTGGGATATCGTTATTAGAGTTTAACGAGAATATTTTCATTTTCCTTCTTTCATTTTATTCTCCTACGGAATTTCATGTTTCTAAACCACTTTTTTGTGTGTGTGTGTGTTTTTTTAGTTATATTCCTCTTGGTAACGCATATCATTAGTGTATCTAGGTGATTAACTTTATTTAGGAATTACGCAACTGTTTCATAATCCTACTGTCATCTGCAGTATATATTCATAAGGGTAGAAGTTAATTTAGTGTGTGTATGTGTGTGTGTGTGTGTGTGTGTGTGTGTGTGTGTGTGTGTGTGTGTGTGTGTGTGTGTGTGTGTGTAGGGCGACAGTATTACATGGATGAATACGTACATAACAAATTAATTAATGTAGAAATGTATTTGATAAATGAACACGTATGGCTGCTGAGGGAATATTTTGCTCCTGAAGATATTTTGGTGTACAAGTTTTTATCTATTCTTTTTTTTTGTGGAACTTAAAGTAAAACGAAGTAAATGAAAATGAAGTGCATGATACGTTTAATTTCGGTTAGTTTAAAATGTTTGCTTTATTGCTTCTCATTTTCGAAGTGAGTGTAATTAACGTAACCTAACCTTAACCAACAGCTTGCTTCTTTAGTTATTCATGACGCTTGAATATGATACTGCAACACAGATGTATACGTTGATCGGAACTGGTATATTTTTCATCAAGGATATTACTAGTTTTCTTTTCTTTCTTTTAATACACTGAAGGAAAAAAATGCAAGTACATTTGTTTGATTACTCATCGTATGTCACGTTCAATGATATCAGATAATAAGAGAGGAGTTTCAAGCCACATTCAAACCTGGAAATCTTGTTGACCTTTTTTCCTGATTTTTTGTATTGCCCTTATGTCTACCTTAGTTGTGCGCGAAAAAAAAAAAAAATGCATGAAATAAACAGATAAATAAATAATGAATAAATAAATACCAAAGGAATGTAGATTTCCTTCTGCGTTACTTTAAAAAAAATTTCCTTCGTAGAAAACATCACAAAAAAAAAAAAAATAAATAAATAAATAAATAAAAAATAAAAAGCTGTATCTGTGTTCCAGTGACATCACACAAGTAGTACAATGAGGTCTTGTTTTAACTTGCAAGACCTTTCCCGCTTTAAGTTCCAGCTAGACCAAGTAAGCAAGCATTGTGATATTGCTTTCCCTTGTAAGATCTGATTTTCTCCTCTAAGTTCCAATGATATCAAAAAACTCTGTACTGAGATATTGTTTTCACTTGTAAGCTCTTTCCTTTTTTAAGTTCTAGTCACATTCAATAAGTCTACATTAAAGTCTTGATTTCTAGTGCAAGACAAAGATTTTCTCAGTGAGGGAGTTCGTCAGTGTTCCCCGCCTGGCATCCCATTGTACACCACCATTTGAAAAGCTCCCTCACTGCTGCGCCTATTCCTAGCGTTGTCTGAGCCGTGAGGGTGAGGGAACCCTGCAGTTTTTTGGGGGTGCGAGAATTTTTTTTTTCTCTCTCTCTCTCTCTCTCTCTCTCTCTCTCTCTCTCTCTCTCTCTCTCTCTCTCTCTCTCTCTCTGTCTCTTTGTGCCAGATAAAGTCGATCACCCAATTGGCTTTGCTGGTCGCCCCACTGCGCTGCGGAAACTTACACCCTTTCACTGCTGACGGACTTTTTTTTTTTTTTCCCTCCATTTGAGACACTTTTGTATTACAGTTTCTTGGCAAAATTTTCCCCTTCAGTATCTATAACTTCCTGGACACTTATGTGAAATTTCTTTTAAATATTTTTTGTTCCGCAAAGAGGCAAAATTAACTTTTCTCACTTCTCTCGCCTGTGTCTCTATGCAAAAAAAAAAAAAAGAATGAAAGAAAGAAAAGAGAAAAAATCTACAGTGGTAAGAAGGTTAACGAATGAGGAAGGGTTAAATAGTAATGCAGCCTAGAAGAGAGAATATTATCCTACTTTTTCTTCTCTGATGTTCGCCCAAACACCTTTTTTAGTGTTCAGTTTTTTGCCTCATAATGAATGGCCTTAGATATCTGTTTTTGTGCCATGCTTTCTTAAATAAGTCTGTAGCATAGAAAAGGGAACGTTAACCTCTAACTTTCCGTTTCTTTAATATCCACGCTAACCATTTTTCAATATTCGATCTTTGCCACAATTATCAGGTTTTTTAGACATTTATTTTTTTACTAAAGATTCTTAGATAGTTATGCTGCCTAGGAGAGACAAAATTAACTTTTTACTTATTCTTAATATAGGATAGTTTCATTATTAAGTTTCATTATTATTATTTTTTTTAGACACTTTTTCTGGGTAAAGTCTCTTAAATATTATGCAGCTTATAAAAAGACTAAATTGTCTCCCTGTTTTCTTTTTCCCTCGCATCCACGCAAAGTCTTTAGCCAAGCGTTCACAAGTTTTCACACACCTGTTTTTGTATTACAGTTTCTTAAATTGTTCTGGCAAAAAA
>NC_087172.1:5845000-5847500 GCF_035594125.1 Scylla paramamosain | reverse complement strand
TTAAACTCCCCACTCCCCATTCCTCCCCACTTCCTTCCTCACTTTTTAATCAAGGACGCACGATATTCATGAAGATATAAAGGGGTTAGAAAAATAATATGAGAGTAGGAATGTGGTGTAGGATGCAAAATGAAGGAGTTAAGTGTAGGATGTAGAATTCAGGTCTCTCTCTCTCTCTCTCTCTCTCTCTCTCTCTCTCTCTCTCTCTCTCTCTCTCTCTCTCTCTCTCTCTCTCTCTCTCTCATAAACCACTGCCTTTCCCATCTGAAACAAATATTTCCACACTATTTCCCTCTCCCTTTCTCTCCCTCTCTCCTTCCTCCCTTCTCTCCATCCACACTTTTCTCTCCACTTCCTTTCTCCCTTCTCTCCATCCACACTTTCTATCTACTCTCCCTCCTCCACACTCTCTTTCCCCAATCCACTCCCCTTAACTTTCTTCTATATCTCCACTTCCTTCCTTTCTCCTCTTCTCTTTCCTCCCTCTCTTCTCTCTTCTCTTCTTCTACTAACACACTCCCTCCTTACTTTACTATTCTCCTACTTTCTCTCCTTTTTACCTTCATATTGCATTCCCCTCCTTCTTATCTTCACTTTTCCTTCATCTCCTCACACTCTCTCTCTCTCTCTCTCTCTCTCTCTCTCTCTCTCTCTCTCTCTCTCTCTCTCTCTCTCTCTCTCTCTCTCTCTCTCTCTCTCTCTCTCTCTCTCTCTCTCTCTCTGTCCTTCTCCTCCCCTCCACGCCTCTTCCCTCCCTTCTTCTCCGCGCGTCCTTGACTCATCACCACGACCCCTCACTCATACTTAGGTTTTTTTGAAGACACCGAAGAAGTAATGAAGGGATTAGAGTTAAGATATACCAAATGACTGTGTGTGTGTGTGTGTGTGTGTGTGTGTGTGTGTGTGTGTGTGTGTGTGTGTGTGTGTGTGTGTGTGTGTGTGTGTGTGTGTGTCTGTGACTTGCAACGTCCAAATTTAAATAGACTGTTGCAGTGTGAGAGTTAACAGTCTCTCTCTCTCTCTCTCTCTCTCTCTCTCTCTCTCTCTCTCTCTCTCTCTCTCTCTCTCTCTCTCTCTCTCTCTTTATAACTTCCTCATACCTCATTCTTCTTTTTTTTATCGTTATTCATTATTTCCCCAAACTTCCCACTCCTCGTTTTCTTCCTCTCCTCCTCCTCCTCCTCCTCCTCCTCCTCCTCGTCCTCCTTTTCCCTCTACTCTTCCTCCTCCTCCTCCTTCTCCTCCTAGCTCTCCTCCTCCCTTCCCTCTCATCACTCATCCCCCTCGTCAGCCAATCTTCGCCTACGTCATCTCGTGTCCCAATTTCTTTGAGCCTCTGCTTTGGAAACTGTTTTATGGGGGACTTTTACAACTCGAGGAAGAAGAACGCCTCTCGCGCTCTTTCATGCGATCATATCTGCCTGAGGGAGCGACAAGACAGAATGAGAAATGGGAAACAGGGTGTAGAGAGTGATAGAATCGAGGTAATGGTGTGTAGGTTAAGGTGATTGTTTTCTTATGCACTAAAGGGAGACACAAGGCCTGTTAATTCTGCCTGAGTCTTTGAGGGAGAGAAGATAGAGTGAGGAATGGAGAATAGGGATGAGGTAATAGTGTGTAGAAAGTCAGAATTGTTTTTTTTTCTTTTTTATAGACTAGAGGAAGATTGTTAGAAAGACATATTTGACTGATAGATGTTTATTGACGCAAGGTTTCGCAGAGTATAACATATACAAGTTTTGAAGCCAAATATAAGTGCTAATTGTTTGAGCCTTGTGTATACTATTTTGGTCCAATAAAAACTAATTTTCAATAAAATCTCATATAAAATGTTACACCAGGTTAAGAGGAAAAGAAAAAAAGGAAAGATATTAAATTAAATACAAATAAAAAATATAGAACAATACATTAAAGAAGAGTGAAATTATTAAATACTTGCTCAAAGCCAACAACAACAACAACAACAACAACAACAACAAAAGACACGGACAAAATTGCAGGAAAGGAAAAAGCTTCGTGTCAGAGATAAGGACAGAGAGTGGAGAATAGGATGTAGAGGGTGACAGAATACTGTTAAGTCTTGTAGGGGCTCAGTCATTCTTTTTTAATGCAGTAGAGGAAGACACAGGAGTAATAATACAGGAAAATGAGGCTGCTAATTCCCTCTGAGTGGCGGAGATGAAGATAGAATGGGGAATGAGGTGTGGAAGGTGACAGGGAATTTGAGTAATGGTGTGTAGGAGGTCAATGTGATTTTCTTTTATCTTTTTTTTTATGCACTCAAGGAAGACAGGAGAAAAAAAAATGCAGGAAAATAAGGTTTGTTAATTGTGAGTAGTGAGTCTATGTATGGAATGGGTGATGGGGAATGGGTGATGAGATACAGAAGGTTAGGGTGTTGATTTTATTTTTCCTTTTTTTATACAGTAGAGGAAGATTCAAAGACAAAAAAAAAAAAAAAATGGAGGAAAAAAAAGTCCAGTCTTGGTGATGGAAATGA
>NC_087172.1:5835000-5840000 GCF_035594125.1 Scylla paramamosain | reverse complement strand
TGATATGGGTTCTTTGTCGGGATTACATCTGATTCCTCCCAATTCATGCCTTTGTTGTGTAACCTCGCCACGGCAATGGGTATGTTCTTAAGAAACGGGCGTTGCAATCTAAGGGAAATGCCTACCTGGATGTTTGGCCGACAGGAAAGACAGAAAAAAATATAAAGCCACAACAACCACACCACGAAGAACAGAGGATATAATCAGGGGAATTTCTATTTTAACATAACAGAAGCAAAAAAATAACTATACATGAATTTTGAGTATAAGAAAAAGCAAGAATAAAGGAAATAGAAAATAATAACAGAAAATAATGTACAGTGAATTATTGCGAAAACAAAGACCCAGACAGCAAGAAACACTTCAGGTAGAGCCGTTGAAAAGACAACTTTCTTGATCCACAACTGAACTGAACACTGAATCCGGTAGCCTTTTTACAATCTAACTTCAGGTGAATTTATATGCATTCATTGTGTGTCATGGCAGTTCTTCTGAAATGAGCTGCCTAATAAGTCTAGTAAAATACTCCCCTTAATTAACCCTTTCACTACGATAGGAAACAGTTAACAGCACCAGGAGTAATATATGAAATCTTTCTTTATAAACATCTACAAGAAAGGAGGGGGGTTAAAAAGAATAGAATATGCAATTTCTATCCTGTTTAAAGATTGGAGATGGCTGTAGAACAAGTAAAGACGTCTCAAGAGTGATTAGTAATTAAGGAAAGATGCACCAAACAACAGAGGGTAAAAAATCTCTGGCTTCATGAAATTTTGAATCATAATGGACTGTTTTAATGAGTTCCAAGAGCTTAATCGGGCCATAAGGGTCAAGAAATACGAATATACTGTGCTCTGCCTGACGCACACAGCTAAGGGCGACCCCGTTGCACCTCACCTAACAGATTCGTCGTGCATATAATCACAAAATTGAAACATGATGCCTAAAACAAAAGGGAAAAATGAAGACATAGGCATAATGATAGGAGAGGAAAGAGAAAGAAGGAGAAGGAAAAAAAATATGGGGACATGGCAGTGAAGATAGAAGAGATAAATGAGAGACTGACCAGGGAAAGAAAAATAGGCGAAAAGCAAGAGGAAAAGAGGCAAGGATGTAATGTAATAAAAGGGGAATTCTGAAAACGAAATACGATAAAGGAAGAAAGAAGGAAAGACAAGAAAACAATTAAAGGGGACTAACTAGGCAAAGAGAAACGGAAGAGAGCAAACAAAGAAGTGACAAGGAATAATGGCAGAGATTTTAAGAGTGACAAAGAAAGGAAAAGAGGAAGAGGAGACAGCAAATAAAAATTAAGGAATGATGGAGCCTAGCAAATAATAAGTTTGTAAAGGGGACAGAGCAAAGAGGAAAGGGATATAGGGATAATGATGGAGTCTTAATTAGCTAGCGGAGAGGAAATATGGATAAGAAAAAGAAACTGAGACGAAAGTGTTGGAATAAAAGGAAGAAAAGAGCAAAAGAGAACAGCGTGATAATGATAGCCTTTTAAAAATGTAGTGAGGGGAAAGATGGAGAAGCTAAGGGAAAAAAATTAACTCTTGACTGCAGAGGGAAACTTGAGCGTTGGGATGGAGGGGAAAAACAGAAAAATGGGAGATAGGAGTAATGATAGGATGTAATGAGGGAAAAATGGAGAAGTAAAGGGAAACCTGTTCGCAGATTTAAAACTATTACATTCTTACTCACTTCACGAGTGTTTCCTCATCACCACAATATTTAAAACTATTAGAATCTCAGTAATAAATTTTTCCCCACTTATTTCGATCACGGCCACAAAACTCGAGAAAACCGTCAATATGGTTTGTCCTGCACCGTGTCCAGCTCAGTTTAGGAACCCCAAACCCTGGAATGCTGTCTCTGATCACATGGAAAGAAGTAGTAAGTCTAGTGAGAGGAAATATAAAGAAATGGGCGGAAATTTATGTCCCTGACTCGAGAATAAACCAAAACGTCGAGGGAAATCAAATAAAAAAAACAATTCTAATGTATAAAAGAAAAAATAAATAAATAAATAAAGATGTTATCTCCTCTTAACAAATATGCTTATTCGTTCGTCAGTGCTACACTTCTCCTGATTAAAAATTAACGTTCTGTGAGTGAATTCTGAAAGCAAGTGTAAATTCTGTATGCATAATTAATATCTATATGTAATCACCCTTTAAATACAGCCGCGCAAAAGTGACAAGCGGTTGTTCACGACATTGGTTCTATTGGTAAAGCATAAATATGTCAGCTAGGGAGCCACCAAGGATCAGCTGACTTGAACTACTGCGCAACTTGTGGCGTGGGACAAAATTAACTGCCCTGACTATCCAAGTAAATAAAACAACAGATATTGATTGGAAAAATAAAACATTAACGTGGGAGTGGAGAGGGAAGACAAGAAAAGTAAAAATAAAAATAATCAGTGTTAAAAGGACGAGAGAAGGAAAAAGAGAAAAAAAAATGGGAAATCGATAAATAGTTAGGAGGACGCAAAAGGGAAGAAAAGAAAACAAAGGAAAAACAAGGAAAAACAAGGATAATTATGGAGTTAACAGAACAAAATCAGAAAAAAAGTGAAGTGAAGAGAACTAGAAAATTCTCGACTGGAAAGAGAAACACCAGCATCGGAACAGAGGGGAAAAACAAGGAGAAAGAGGAGAAAATAGCGATAATGATGGGATCTCGACGTAATGAAGGGAAAAAAATAGAAAAATAAAGAAAGAAACTAAGACTCTTTCCTATAATGAACTTAAGAATCTAAAACAAAGCAAACAAAAACAGAGGAAAAGGGAAAATAAAAGCGATAATAACCTTTTGACAAGTACAGTGAAGGGAAATATAAAGAAGAGAACGGAAACTTATATCCCTGACTGCAGAGAATAAACCAAAGCGTCGAGGGAAATAAAGGAAAGGAAAGGATACGAGGGGAAAAGGTGGAAGGGAAGGAGGAAGCGAGGTGAATCGTCCAGAGAGGCGAGGGGAGGTGAGAGGGACGAGAAAGAAGCACTAATGTAAGGGGAAAAAGAGGGTGTTATGTCAGGATAAGGAGCTCTAGGGCCGAGGAGAGGGAACATAAGTAGAGGGGAAAAGCTAAATTAGTAGACTGTTAGAGAGTAACGCCTCAAAGGGGAAAGTAATGAGCTAGGCCTAAGAGGAACACGATCAGAAAAAGAGGGAGAGGGGAAATTTATCAGGGGAAAATCTGATCAAATGGAAGATTGAGAGGAAAGGACCGGGAAAGTATTGATTTAGGGTTGCAGGAAGATGAAAGTTTAAAAAAGAGGGGGAAAAACTTAACAGGAAATGGATGAAATGAAAAATAAAGAAAAAGAGCAAGGAAAAAAAAAACAGGGGAAAAATTGTATGCTAGGTCTAACAAGATTACAAAAAAAAAAAAAAAACATTAACAGAAAAGCCAGAGGAAAAAAAATAAAGGATACAGGGAAAAGTCAGGAATATGGAAAAATATAATAAGATGAAGATGAATAAATGACGCACAACGGAACCCCAATAACGTACATGCGATAAAAATGAACAACGAACGAGGGAAGCAGGTAAGAATACTAATTAGAAGAGGGAAGTGACTGAAGGGGAATAATAAAAAAAAAGAAAACACGAACTAAAAGTAATGGAAAGTTTGCACGTAAACAAAAAAAAATAAAATAAAAAAATACACAGTGAAGGAGAAACACATGAAAAGAAAACGAGATGATGCAGGGAAAGAAAAGAAAAGAAAAAAACATGTAAAGCGAACATAGCAAACACAAACACAAATATAAATAGACAAACAGACATAAAAAACGAGGGAAACAGTGAACACACACAAAAAAAAAAAAAAACAGAAAACAGAAAACGAACAAGACAAAAAGAACATATGAAACACACAGACAGACAGGCAGACGTCAGCACAAGGGAGATACTGTCTTGATAATTCCTTTAACTTCCTCTATAACAACTTCTGCAACATTCCTCGTCTAAGACCTAACTTCTAATCTTTGCAACATCACCTCACCTCCCCCGACCTTAATCTTCTGTTCCTCACTAAAACCCAAGAAACTAAGACGACTAAGGAAGGAGAAGGGAGAGGAGAGAGATTGGGAAGGGAAACTGCGGAGGGAGAATAAGAAAACGTTAGGGAAAGGGAGAGGAGGAGAAAAGGGAGAAAAGAGAGAAAAGGAGAAGTTAAGAAAGGAAGCTATAGAAAGAAGCTAAAAAAGGAAGATATAGAAAGAAGGGAGATGTTAGGAAAAGAGAGAGAGGAAACAGGGAAGGAAAATCATAATCACAAGAGGAACAGGAGGCTTAGTAGGAGGAAAAGGGAAGAGGAGAGAGAGGTTAAGATGGGAAGCTGTAGAAGGAAGAGAGAGGTTAGGGAAAGAAAGAGAGAGGGGGGAACAAGGGGGGAAAATTATAATCCTAAGGGGAAAAAGAGACAGAACAGCAGGTGGGGAGAGTGATGGGAAAGTATTAATCTGCTAAAGACTTTAATTATCGAGTCGTGGGGAACAGATGTAGCACGGGTAGACCGGGAGGCATGGAGAGACTGAGAGAAAAAGAGGGAGAAAAAAATATCCAGAGGAAGAGGTGGAGAGATATAGACAAGCATGAATATAGAGTTAAATAGATACATAATGAAGACATACGAGTAGTTAGGGAAACACACACACACACACACACACACACACACACACACACACACACACACACACACACACACACACGAAGCAGATATAGAGGGGGATAAAGTTATGTAGACGAAAAGGGGAATACAGACTGATATACAGGCAGAAAAGGAGATAAATAGTGAATGAATTAGTAGATAGAAAGGCATGGAAAGATAAACAGACAAGGAGGGAGACAAAGTTAGGTTGGCGGAATGGTGAATAGATAGACAAACAAATAGACATAGTTAAGGAAATAAGCAGTGAATGAATAGGTGGAAAAGCACAAAAAAAAAAAAACAGAATTAAACAGATGCAACAGTAGTAAACAAG
>NC_087172.1:5817500-5822500 GCF_035594125.1 Scylla paramamosain | reverse complement strand
TGAAACCCAGACTGCGGGAGACAAAGGAGTGTGTGGTGGGTGGCGGTGTCCTCTTTAACGTGAGTGAGGTGCGCGTCACAACCCTCCTCCACGGAATGTTGTAAAAAATGAAGTAAAAAACATAACATTCACATACAGTAAGTCTCCATAACACTTGGAAAATTACAGACAGAATGATATTTTTGGATACCATTTTAGAGTTTTAGCACAAAGATCACAGGCTGCACAAAAATGCACTGACAAAAGAAAGATTTTCAGGATCATACCTTAGCCTCAGTATAAAGATGACTATTTTTGACACGTTTGCCAGACAACACAGCGTACAAAGTATATGACCTACGTTACTTGTCTTACTCTTCTATTTCTTAAGTACTTCTGTACCTACGAGTAATAATGACACAAAACTTCACATCCTCTTCCTTTGGTGGTTTGCACTTGATCCTCCTCCACCGTAATAAAAAGTTAGTAATCTCACTGTAAGCTAAACGCGAAACTCCCAGTGCATGTTGCCAGGCCATCCACGCGACTTTACGACTGAAAACTAAACGACGTGTGGGTGATGAAGCGTCTGGTGTCAGGAGACTTGAGGCGTTCCTTAGCAGCGGCGTGTTCTCCCTGTCACGATTTTTCAAGGAGGAAGGAGCAGTAGTGTTAAGCTTCTAATTAAACACAAACATGCTTCACTTTCATTAGTAAGACGAGATAACTTAGGCAGGATAGACTGACCCCCGCCTAGTGTCTCTAAGATGGATCGTGTCGCATTGGAAGTTCGGAGAAAGACTTTGTTCTCAAGAAACGTATGGATAAAAACGGATTTTGAATTTGGGTAATATTTCTCCAGCAGTTTTTTAGGATGTATTTAATGGTTCTGTGGTCAATAAATTTATCTATCTACCTAAATGTAGTTCTCTCTCTCTCTCTCTCTCTCTCTCTCTCTCTCTCTCTCTCTCTCTCTCTCTCTCTCTCTCTCTCTCTCTCTCTCTCTCTCTCTCTCTCTCTCTCTCTCTCTCTCTCTCTCTCTCTCTCTCACACACACACACACACACACACACACACACACACACACACACACACACACACACACACACACACACACACACACACACACACACACACACACACACACACACACACACACACACACACACACACACACACACACACACACACACACACACACACACACACACACACACACACACACACACACACACACACACACACACACACACACACACACACACACACACACACACACACACACACACACACACACACACTCACTCACTCACTCACTCACTCACTCACTCACTCACTCACTCACTCACTCACTCACTCACTCACTCACTCACTCACTCACCACTCACTCACTCACTCACTCACTCACTCACTCACTCACTCACTCACTCACTCACTCACTCACTCACTCACTCACTCACTCACTCACTCACTCACTCACTCACTCACTCACTCACTCACTCACTCACTCACTCACTCACTCACTCACTCACTCACTCACTCACTCACTCACTCACTCACTCACTCACTCACTCACTCACTCACTCACTCACTCACTCACTCACTCACTCACTCACTCACTCACTCACTCACTCACTCACTCACTCACTCACTCACTCACTCACTCACTCACTCACTCACTCACTCACTCACTCACTCACTCACTCACTCACTCACTCACTCACTCACTCACTCACTCACTCACTCACTCACTCACTCACTCACTCACTCACTCACTCACTCACTCACTCACTCACTCACTCACTCACTCACTCACTCACTCACTCACTCACTCACTCACTCACTCACTCACTCACTCACTCACTCTCTCTCTCTCTCTCTCTCTCTCTCTCTCTCTCTCTCTCTCTCTCTCTCTCTCTCTCTCCCCATGGATTGAAGGCGTTATCACATACAAAAAAATATACTTGCAATATGTCAGTCATCTAGACAGCCAGACGGACGGTCAGTCAGTCAAAGTGTTTGCCTTCCAGTCAGTCAATAATCCAAGCAGTCAGCCATGCAGCGCGTCAATTCCTCCGTTACTCATCCTCCCATCCATGTCCCCACTGTGGCAGACACTCAGCCGTGGGATATTAACTAAATCCATGAATTATGAGCCACTAAGTTACTCAATGTATCCAGCAAGTAATCGGTCAATCAATAAGTAAACAAGACAGCCATTATATTCATCAATCAGTCCTTCAATACATTACTCATTCTGTCATTTAATCAAATAATCAGTTCATCAATCACATACACGCTCACTATATCCACTATTCAATCAATCAGTCAGCCATGGTCAGTCAGTCAACCACAGTCAGCAGGGCAGCAGCGTGCCAATAACTTCCTCGCGCCAGTCAGTAGCTGGAGCAGAACCAATATTTGTCCCAAAATAGATTAGCTTGATGTCCATTCCAACACAACATTCTGGTATGCTGGGATGGCTCTCTCTCTCTCTCTCTCTCTCTCTCTCTCTCTCTCTCTCTCTCTCTCTCTCTCTCTCTCTCTCTCTCTCTCTCTCTCTCTCTCTCTCTCTCTCTCTCTCTCTCTCTCTCTCTCTCTCTGTGTGTGTGTGTGTGTGTGTGTGTGTGTGTGTGTGTGTGTGTGTGTGTGTGTGTGTGTGTGTGTGTGTGTGTGTGTCTTACATTGTTTATTTTCATACCTTTTGTGCCTATTACTTTCCCAATTTCTTCTTTTCCTTTTTCTTTCGCTCATTTTTCTCCACCTTTGTTTTGAATTCTGTTTTCTTTTCATTCCATCACTCTAACCTTTTCTCACCTATTGTTACCACCAGTGACGCTCTCTCTCTCTCTCTCTCTCTCTCTCTCTCTCTCTCTCTCTCTCTCTCTCTCTCTCTCTCTCTCTCTCTCTCTCTCTCTCGAATATATTAGATAAGGAAACAATTGCACTCGACAGGCAGGTGTAGTATAGATAACATAGACACACACACACACGCACGCGCGCACACACACACACACACACACACACACACACACACACACACACACACACACACACATAGGAACATACACACATGTACGTACGTACATAACCATGTGCGTGTGTGTGAAATAAAAGCAGCCGTGTGTGTGTGTGTGTGTGTGTGTGTGTGTGTGTGTGTGTGTGTGTGTGTGTGTGTGTGTGTGTGTGTGTGTGTGTGTGTGTGTGTGTGTGTGTTTCTGTGTGTACACTATTCGCGCTCTCAAATTTTTGGCTTCGTCGCATTCCACGCACGACACACGAAGAATGTTAACCTAAAAGGAAAAAAAATAAAAGGTCACACAAAGAGCGATACCTTGCCGGGAAATAAAGAAAAAAAAAAGAAAAAGAAAAATGTGTACGCATTTTCCTGGAACTTTAACGGAAAATAAAATAAAACCGAAAATACTACTACAGAATCCAATAAAAAAAAGTAATATCAAACAGTTTCGTGTATTGGTAACGTAAAGGAAAAGAAAAAAAAAACGTTAAATAAATGAATAACTATTTCTCAGGGAATGTGAAAATTAAAAAAAAGGAAAAAGTATCGTATGGATTTCCCTGAAGTGTAAAAAGTTGAGAAAAAAATAAAAGTAAGGAAATGTGAAAATGGAAAATGATCGTACAAAATAGCCCTAGAAAAGCATATCACATACTCGTATATGCCGAGCAAGTGCAGAATTGTCGTGTTAATGTAAGGAGAGTGTATATAAACTGAATGAAAAAAATCTAAACAACAGCAAAATAGGACAAAAGAGCGACTGAATTACAAAACAAAGTTAGTAAAAAGAAATACATAAAAATACTGAATAGACAAGAAAATTCAAAATAGTAATACTGGGCTATAGTCAGAAACATACATAATAAGAGACATAAAAAACAAAAACAAAAAAACAATGCGTATAAAAACAATAAAGAACTATACACATCCGAAGCACAAATAAAAAAAAAATCAGACAAAAAGAAAACAAAACAAAAAATAATTCTAAAACTAAAAGAAAAATCAGTAAATTAAACAAAGAAATGAAAAAAAAAGACAATTTAATGCCAAAAATCAGTGTGTATCACCGAAATAAACAAATAAACAAATAAATAACAAAATAAATACAATAAAGAAAAGAGATGTACGAAGAGAGACAAATGAAAACAAAATATTAGAGTAATCCATCATGGGCGAGGCTGAAGATTTACGAGACACACAACACACAGTAAATCTATGGACGTGTGGAAATGTATCAAGGAAAAGTGAAAACTAGAGACCCTACTGTGTGTGTGTGTGTGTGTGTGTGTGTGTGTGTGTGTGTGTGTGTGTGTGTGTGTGTGTGTGTGTGTGTGTGTGTGTGTGTGTGTGTGTGTGTGGCAAAAAAAAAATAATGAAAAACAAACACGTACGCCCACAACAGAAATGAAATAAAATAGAAGTTGGCAGGCCGAGGTACACTGATGGAAATACATGAAAGTAAAACAACTACGGAGATAAAAAAAAAAAAAGAGGAAAGTACCAAAAAAATGAATAAATAAATAAAAAAATAAATAAATGAATGAATAAAATAAAGATATATGTTCTTACTCAGCTATTTTTAGACTAACAAGGGAAAAAAGTACTTAATATGCGACGTAAATCAAAGAAAAAAACTCAAAAAAAAATACCAAGAAAGCCTTTGCTGTATAGAATTTGCTGTATACACTTGAACATGTATATATTTGTACTGAAAGGGAAAAACAAAATAATAAAAATAACACTTAGCTGAATGAATGAATAAAGGAATGCAAGGTAAACAAAGACCAAAAAATAAACAAAACCATCCTTCTTACTTATTATTTTTTTCATAATTGCTAATCGTTATCTGATTCTTTTTTTTTCATTATTGATGGCTCAGGAGTGCTTTAAATAAATAGAAGAAGCCAAACACATACATTTTCATTTCCTATTTTCATTGTTTTCGTTCATCATTTCTTAGTAGTAAGGCAGGCAATAATAATAATAAAAAAAAAAAAAACAC
>NC_087172.1:5807500-5812500 GCF_035594125.1 Scylla paramamosain | reverse complement strand
GATGAAGTGTGCTTTTGTAAGCCACACAAAGCTTTGATCTTAGCGTACCACTGTCTGTTGTTGGTCAGCTTGAGGTGGTGTATCTTGTCTGGGTAATAGCTTGCCTTTGCATTCTTAATCTCCCTGATTACTCTGTTTCTTAGTTTCCTGTAAAGGACCGGGCAGGAGTGGAACGCCCAGGTCCGCTGACGCATGAGTCTTTTAATGCGGGGCGTCATCCAGGGAGCATCAGACGGGTGCGTTGTGACGCTCTTGGCTGGGAAGTAGTGGTGGAAGGCTGCTGTAGTAGTGGCGACGTAGTTTTGCCATTTTAAGTGGACGTCCTCCTCATCCAGCACCTCGGTCCACGGGTGTTGTGTCACCCACTGCCCAAACTCCCTCATGGCTGAGTCAGGCATGGGGCGGTGGGTCCTGGTGACAGCTGACCGGGGGGTCGAGGTGGTGGGTGTGGGTGACCACAGTATGGAGAGGTGGGTGCTCCGTCCCATGGGAGGCAGCGGCTTGGGTGGCGAGTACTGCTGGCCCAGGTCTGTGAGGATAAGGTCGAGGATGGCTTGCTGGTGGGTGGGGAAGTCCACGACCTGGGTGAGGTGTAGCTGGTGTAGGATATCGTTGATATCTAATCTGTTAAAGTCCCCACAGATGACCAGCTTGGCAGCAGGATACCTCACCCTCAGGGCATCAGCAGTGTTGATGATGTGAGCGGTGAGCAACTGTGCAGTGGCGGCTCGTGGGGGGTGGTACACGACGCAGACTATGATGGAGGCCGTGTTGTTGGGATGGGAGGGGGCGTGACTCTCACCCACAGGGCCTCCACACCGGCAGGAATATCGACAGGGAGGTGTGAGGGGCTGAGGGCAGAGCGGCAGAAGACGGCCACTCCCCCCTGCGCCCTGACCTGAGGTGATGGTATAGCTGGTAGTCCTGCATCGTGCACACCTCAGGAACAATCTGCCACGCCTCAGTAACCGCCACAATGTCCGCACAAGTAGATCTCACCGTCACAATCACTTCGTCCATCTTGTTGGCCAGAGACGTTGCATTAAATAAGAGGAGTGAGGGAAGACTATACCACGTTCTCGGCACCTCAAAGTGTTTGTATTCCCTCTTCTCCACCCTGCGGTCGTCTCTGGCACTGGAGGTCACTACCTTGATGGGACGCACCACACTTTTGCCTCCTCTCGATCCACGGTTTCGAAATAGTTTTAAGGACTTAAGGCACTGTATCACGTTGGGTGGCGGGTACCCAGATCCTGTGTGTGTGTGTGTGTGTGTGTGTGTGTGTGTGTGTGTGTGTGTGTGTGTGTGTGTGTGTGTGTGTGTGTGTGTGTGCTAATTTGCTATTTTTAAACTCGCTTTTTAACACATGCTTTGGTCTTTGGTCCAATCAGCATTGCAAACACACATCACTGTCGCTGCTTACTGGTTGAATTTTGTCCCTTTACTTCTAAATTTTACACACACACACACACACACACACACACACACACACACACACACACACACACACACACACACACACACACACACACACACACACACACACACACACACACATACACACATTGTCATTCATTCATGTTCTCTTGTTTAATCTTTCTTCACCAACATTTCTCTTCACAAAATCCAGTTATTAAATTTGTGTGTATCACGATTCTCTCTCTCTCTCTCTCTCTCTCTCTCTCTCTCTCTCTCTCTCTCTCTCTCTCTCTCTCACCCAGACACGCACACATCCACATGTCTTTCTCAAACTTAAAATCACTTTTACTCTAATTTCTATCTGTCAAATATCTTGTTTTCCCTTTTTTTTTTTTTGTTATGTAATGACCAGCAGTTTCGCTTGTATCACGCGCACTACCAGCTCCCTTAACAAGAGTCGTCGTCCAGTAATTAAAAGCCACTGGTATGTTAATTAAAAATCTACATGCTCACTCTGTAATTTTGCTTTTATGAACTTTTCTGATGGCAACGTGTTCATTATTGCCAGATACATTTTTTTTCCCTTTAACGTTCCTCATTGTATACTTAAATAAATGTATGTTTTAACTCCTGATCTCTGTCTTGTGCTTCTCTTTATGTTATCATGTTCTTTAAATGTTTATCTTTACATTTACGAGTACACGCAAACTCAAACTCTACTCACTTTTTAATATACTTAACAAATTATGTTTCTTTTTCCATTCTTTGTTTTGTATTCCTCTTCATGCGTCTTTATCACGTTCCCTAATTAACTCACTATATATTTTCAGGGAAACTTGAATTGTTAGTGTTTCAGTGATATCTTTGTTCACCAATTAACACACAAACTGTTTCAAAATCCTGCGTGTCATCTGCAATATCTATTCATGTAGGTAATCGTTGTATGGGGGCTTATCAATGTGTGTGTGTGTGTGTGTGTGTGTGTGTGTGTGTGTGTGTGTGTGTGTGTGTGTGTGTGTGTGTGTGTGTGTGTGTGTGTGTGTGTGTGTGTCCCGATGCATCGTAATGATAGTTTTTACATTTCAACATTTTTTTCCCCCTTTCATTTTTGTCCCGTGTATTGAAAGCACACGTCTGACTTGCACCGACCATTGATTATAATCCTCTTTTGATTAGAGAACCATTAAACACACACACACACACACACACACACACACACACACAGAAAAAACGCTCTCTCTCTCTCTCTCTCTCTCTCTCTCTCTCTCTCTCTCTCTCTCTCTCTCTCTCTCTCTCTCTCTCTCTCTCTCTCTCTCTCTCTCTCTCTCTCTCTCTCTCACTTGACACCTCATTCCCCTGATGCCTGGAGGAGTGCACGCAATCTAATTAGCCGCAACACTTCGCAACACCTGAGTGACAATGTGTAGTGAAGGGGGAGGGGGTGTTTGGATGGGAAAGGGGTGTTTTTGTGCACGGGAAAAATTCTCCCTCCGCTTTCTTTTCTTCTCTTGTGATCTGACTGATATTGGTTCATTAAATGGGACTGTTTCTTTTCGGTGCGTAAACTTCATACTATTATTATTGTTTTATTTAATCATTTATTTATTTATTTTATTTATTCATTTGTTGTGAGCATCCTGTTATCAATATTCTAGTTTATTGATAGTATCGTTGCGTGTGTGTGTGTGTGTGTGTGTGTGTGTGTGTGTGTGTGTGTGTGTGTGTGTGTGTGTGTGTGTGTGTGTGTGTGTGTGTGTGTGTGTGTGTGTGTGTGTGTTTGTCTTCAATATTTTTTCTAGCTAAGAGTATTATGTTATTTCTTTCCCTTTTTTTTTCTTTCATGATATATATTTTTTTCAAGTTCATTTAAAGCATTACTTTTATTCTAAGTTCATTAAAGTACTACTTCTATTCTTTTTATTTTTCTGAAGTCAATAATTCAATTCATAATAAGTATTGTTTCTTTCAGTAACGAGGTTTGGGGCCACTTTTAATTCATCAAAATCATTTATTCTCTTTCTTTTGTTGTTTGTTATCTATTTCAGTTCATTAAGCACATTGTTAAACCATATCTGGGTGTGGCTTTTTTTTCAGTTCTTTTTTTAGCACGTTATGGTTGTGTAGGGTGTGGTCTGATTCAGTTATTGTATCATCGAGCTTAGTAGCTATTGTGATTATAGTTAATTGTTATAGAAGGTATTATAGATGCGGTGGCGAAGTTGTTACTGCGATTGTACGTACTTTGTTAGAGTTGTGGGCACTGTGCTACTGTATCTTAAGGTGTTGTACTGTACTTACTGTTGTTATGATGCAGGTACGCTGTTAAGGTGTGTTGTAGTACATGCTGTAGTGTGTTGTTGTTGTTGTTGTAATGCTGTATTAAGGAATGCTGTAGTTTCTGTTGTTACCTTGCAATTACTGCGTTAACTATACTGTCATTTCTTTTGGAATCTTGTAGTTACTCTGTTAAAACATGTAGTAGTGGTGTAGTTATGTTACCAGGTGCTGTAATTAGATACAGTGTGTTAGATTGTGACAGGAGCGGCGTTACGTAAAGGCGTGACGTGACGCAGGTGTGGCAGGTGTGTTATGTCAGGTGAGTGACGGAAGGGGGCGCAGGGCGTGGAGTCACAACCACCACTTCACGCCTCAAACTTCCTCGGCCAAACATGAAACGAGTAAAACGTGATATGGATTACTGATAACTCTCTCTCTCTCTCTCTCTCTCTCTCTCTCTCTCTCTCTCTCTCTCTCTCTCTCTCTCTCAAACACATATCACTCTTTCTTTTAGTCGTTTTATTCACGTCGTTGTTTCCCTCATCGTCACCCTGGTCTTCATTCATGTCTGGCCGGCTTTACATCCCACACCGGTCAGAATAAGGTGAGATAGCACAGGCTGAATCTAAGCTTTCGTTACACTCCGCAGAGTTAATCTTCATTGGTTTTGTCAACCTCTGGAACTAGATTTTTATTTACTGGGGGAACAATTAATGGCAGTACTTGCTGGTACATTTACATTAGATATCTGTAAATGATTCTGACAGACAGACTTTTCTCACTTAATGTTTTGTTTTTCTTCCATTGCAGTAAGCACAGAAAGCAAAACGATAGTTCTATTCTAAGTAAGTCGTATTTTCTGTTGCAAAAATGTAATTTTCTTTTTAGACTTGGCGAGTTATGCCTCTGCTTCTTTCAGTTTCCTCTTCAACAAGCATTCAGTTTGTGGGAGACTTGAATCCATTTCTGAGTGATTTTCTGGCGCTGCTGAAGTAAAAACTGCAGCTTCTGGTGGAGGTGGACCACAAACAGCGCGCGGTGTGGGAGGCTTACTTTTATTTCTCTTTTTCTGCAGGTGGACAGGGAAAACATTGAATACACTTGGCACAGCATCATCCAGTAGCCTCGCTCTGTCGAAGTCCTCTGGACCAAAGTGCCTGGAGCAGAGGCGCGCCTTCTTGCCTGGTGTGTGCTCGTCTCTTAGCATAGCTAAGACCCATTTCTGTCTCCTGCAGGGATCCTTTGGCAGCCTGTAAAGATGTTCCCAACATTTAGTCGAAGAAGATATGGTGCACATGACCTGC
>NC_087172.1:5792500-5802500 GCF_035594125.1 Scylla paramamosain | reverse complement strand
GATGAGAGAAGAGGAGGAAGAGGAATAAAAAGAAAAGAGAAGAAAGTTGGAAGTAAAGAAACTGAGTAGAAAAGAAAAATAAAGAAATGAAGAGGAAATATAGGAGAGGTTGAGCTGAAGTGCGTGTTGGAATGGAGAGAGAGAGAGAGAGAGAGAGAGAGAGAGAGAGAGAGAGAGAGAGAGAGAGAGAGAGAGAGAGAGAGAGAGAGAGAGAGAGAGAGTATATTTCTAACCTAATGACCCTTTTGGCAGGAAGATAGACTAACCAAATTTCTCTCTCTCTCTCTCTCTCTCTCTCTCTCTCTCTCTCTCTCTCTCTCTCTCTCTCTCTCTCTCTCAAGGGTCGCGTAGTATATTGTGCTCCCTCGTGTGGAATCTGCGTGCATCATTTGTCTCAATTAGGAAGTCATGTTCTGGTGGAGGAAGTGTTATTGTGTGTGTGTGTGTGTGTGTGTGTGTGTGTGTGTGTGTGTGTGTGTGTGTGTGTGTGTGTGTGTGTGTGTGTGTGTGTGTGTGTGTGTGTGTGTTTGAGATTTGGGATGGAGGGGGGCAGCAAGGTGCACCTAGTCACTCAGAGCATGTGCAGAGATAAGGTTCGTCTGATATATTCCCCCTCCCCCTCTCTCTCTCTCTCTCTCTCTCTCTCTCTCTCTCTCTCTCTCTCTCTCTCTCTCTCTCTCTCTGAACGTATTCTCTGTCACTGTTTCAGCGGAAAACTGCGTGAGACTGACTCGCAATCAGCTGATTTGCTGCTAGTCTCGTTCCTTCCCTCCCCCGCCCGGTTAGGTAATGCATGGTGCCACGCAGCCTATTGCTTTATTTGTTGTTTATTACATCCATACTATTATTGTGTAATGTTTACTTATTTACTTTCACCTCTAGCAATATCCGCAGAAACTCGTGTATACATCTTCTCACCACTGATGTATTTAAAAGACAATCTATCAAGAAGTAAAATCTATACTTAAAAAAAAAAAAAAAAGAGACAGACTTCCATTCACTAACTCAATAACGCCAAGGAAAAAAGTGCATCTAATTGGTTAACTCACAAAGTGGGGCTAAAACTCGCCAAAGAATCGTAACAAAGGAAGAAAGGAGTGGCGAGAGTCTTGGAAACAAGGTGGCGGCGCGTGGCTGTGTGGTGGTGGTGGTGCTGGTGGTGGTGGTGGTGTTGGCGGTGGCAGTGGTGTGTGGTGTAACATCAAATAACTTATCTCCAGATGGCAGTCCACCACACGCCTCATCTTCATCCCACCACAGCACAGTACCACACACCTCGCTTCCACACCACCGCAACACCACACATCTCGCCTCCACACCACACAACCTTTAATCTCGAGTCTTAAACTTGTCCCCCAATTTCATCAAGGGGACAGCAACTGTATGTCTGGAGCGTCGCAGTTCTCGATCAAGATAAAATGAAGTGAACAAGCCACTCATGTTTCGGCTACATACACACACGCACACACACACAAGAAAACATTTAGACTCGAGGTGTGTGCAATGACTCGTTGATTCAGTGGGTGTCAAACATGAGACAACCAAGTCACCGCCAACCTTTGTCTTTGTCTTTGTCTTTGAACAATGTGGCAACGAAAGCTTTTATTGCTGCAAACTTTTACTCCAAGGGAACAATATTGCAATACTTTCCCCGGGCGGACTAATGGACCACACCTGCCTGCCCTGCACTCTTCTGGTGAATCAGCACGCTTGGCAAAACACGAAATTATAAACAGTCGAGTTTTAAGAGTATAAGAAGATAAAGGAAGTTAAAATAAAAATACGAAATCATAAGGACATATTTAAAAGCATAAGTAGATGGTTAATGAATAGAAGTTAATAATATTTTATAATCAATTGGTTTCTTCCACAGTATTTTCACCTCGTTTACTTTTAAATATCACACTAAATAAACGTGAAACGAGGGGTGTCATTGCATTATGAACATAAGTACATAAGGAAAGTTGCAAAAAGCCATCAGGCCTACACGTGGCAGTTCTGTTTAAAATGTACCTACCTATATCCACCTGTCATCCCTGCACATAAATTCATCTAATCCTCTTTTAAAGCTCCGTATTGATTCAGGACTTTTATGAAGCTGATACACGTCACGCAAGGAAAGTTTATACAAGTTTGCCCTCCATCGCCTTGCAAACAACGTCTCAGGACCAAAATTCTCAAGCGTTTAGCATTTTAGAACACAAAACATAACCAAATAGGAGAAGCTGCGAAAAAAAAAAAAACGTCAGTCGTACACATGGCAGTCCCTGTATGAAACGCACCTGCCTATCTGTTCAGTCAACATTCACAGCACAGTTAAACAATTGCCTAGAGAAACACACAAAGAAGGGAGAATATGAGACACTAAACGTTGTCTCTCTCCTACGCTGCAGAACTATACATGATACAGAACAAAGGTGGATAAAAGACCCGTTATTTATAGGAAATATTGCCACACAGTGAAAGGGTTGAAAAGATTTACAGACGTGGAGGTGAGTTTTGGATTGATCCGACAAGGGGGAAAGGGAGGGAGGGAGGGATGGACGAAGGAGGGAGGGAGGGACGGGGGATAGGAGGAGGGTCGGCCGGGGCTCAGGTGTGGTCAGATACAGGGAATTCCACCACTACGGAATTAAAGGAACTTCTCTTTGTTGATTCCATTTTGAACTTTTGTAGAGTCTATTGTCATTTATATCGAGGTTTTCCTTTGCTTTTATATCTTGTTAGTTTTCCCCTTTTTTCGAGCAGCATTTTGAGAGAGAGAGAGAAAGAAAGAGAGGAAGAGAGACGAATAAAGGAAGAGAGAACACGGTTGATGACGGTAGTGGATGAGAAAGAGAACATTTCCCCCTTCCTCTGACTTAAGCAGGAGTCGGTCGCTGCATCGTGAGTTTGCTGTGTTTGCTCACGTCACGCTGCCACCGAATATGCCAATTAAAGCTTCGGTGAAAAAAAAAAAAGATAAATAAAATAAACTAAAAAAAAAAAAAAAAAAAAAAAGAACACGTCAATATCTACCCAAGTAATTTTTTTTTTCTCACTCACACTTTCACTAGTCCAACACTGGTGATTTCTTCCTGTGATTTCTTTCTTTATATACAACAGATACTTTCGCTAGCTTCTCTCTTGACTCTTATCTTGCTGTTTTCTTTTTTTTGGGGAATGGCATTTGAGTGGGCAGTTTCTTATTTTTTTTTGTCCTTACTCGATATTTCTGGTACATAAAATGAATAAAAATAAGTCAAATAAACTCCAGCATTCACTTCCACTATGTTCTGCTTCTTTCCTCGATCTTAAGTCCTCTCATCTGCTGACAATCTTGAAAAACACAATTGAGAATATTTTTAGCGGATCAGCGGATTTACGATGGAGGGACAACACAACACACGATGGAAGGAAGTGCAGAGGACTACTTGTCTTCTGACCACGAGTATGTCCTTTACTTTCAGGTCCTTGTGCTTCAGTCAATACTACGACTAACACAACAATAAACAGGAAGTACAAGAGATTACTCAATTTCTGACCACGACTATGTTTTATATTTACATACATTTTTTTTCGTACTTCAGTCAAGAAAAAAAAAACTACGATTAAAACAAGAATGAATAGGAAGAGTGATGACAAACCCACTCGTTGACAAAAGGAAGCAAAGTTGAAGCTTGATGGCGAGTTTGCCTCGACTTCACTCCATCCTGCTTTAACGTGTGTGTGTGTGTGTGTGTGTGTGTGTGTGTGTGTGTGTGTGTGTGTGTGTGTGTGCACGCGCGCTGCGAGGCCACTCCTAAGGGATGGATTAGGGCCACATTTCCTACAATGAACTGTGGTCTGTGTGTTCTCTGTCCTTTTCTTTTGTCTCTCTCTGTCTGTCTGTCTATCTGTCCATGTCTATCTGTCTGTCTCTGTGTGCGTGAGTATCTTTTTATGCTTGATTGTTTCTTTGTCTTTTTTTTTTCTATTTCCTACATTTTCCCTTTTTTAACTTTAACTTTTCCTCTGTATTTCTCCTCCTGCTACTTTGCTGCCACTGCTACTGCTACTACTACTACTACTACTACTACTACTACTTTCACCGCTAACTTTATTTCTTTTCCCTGTGCATTCCTTTCTTTACTCTCGCTCTCTGATTCTCTCTCCCTCATTTGCATAATACGGCATTATCCGCCACAGTGGGCCTATCCGAGAGAGAGAGAGAGAGAGAGAGAGAGAGAGAGAGAGAGAGAGAGAGAGAGAGAGAGAGAGAGAGAGAGAGAGAGAGAGAGAGAGAGAGAGAATGTCAGCACTATTTCTTTATATTCTGTGTAGTGAAGAATGGAAGACAGAATGACACAATAACGTAATAAAATGGTCATATTCACTAGAGAGAAAACATAATAAATGCAACCACACACACACACACACACACACACACACACACACACACACACACACACACAAGTATTAATTTTTCACCGTTTTCAATCAGCGGACAGACTCTGCGTCAATCTCTCGTTTCAAAACCACGAGCACATTGAGTTTCCTGCTCCAGGTTCTACAATTTATCACTATTTCTCATGTTACTGTTATTGCACATTCGTTTGTCTATTCGTGCATGAATATCCACCTACCACTGACACACACACACACACACACACACACACACACACACACACACACACACACACACACACATATACGACGTCAAGAGGACACAATATGAAACGACGAGAAGAGATAAGGATACACAGAAATAGTTTTTCATATAGACCAATATTCCAGTTGGATGCATTACCGCAGGAAGTGGTACGAGTATGTGTGTCCGTAAATGTGAATGTGTGTATGAATATGTGTGTGTGTGTGTGTGTGTGTGTGTGTGTGTGTGTGTGTGTGTGTGTGTGTGTGTGTGTGTGTGTGTGTGTGTGTGTGTGTGTGTGTGTGTGTGCGAAGGGAAAGATTCAAAACCAGGTACGTATTAAAGGACGGAAAATTATAAACTTCACACACACACACACACACACACACACACACACACACACACACACACACACACACACACACACACACACACACACACACACACGTGGTGCACATGGCCCACCCTGCTGCGGTGTATGGCAACTCAGGGCAGCACGATCCTAACCAAAGAACCACTCGTGACTGTCTTCCTTGATCACAACCTTCACCTCACCACACCATTTACAGTGTTGGCTCCCTTACACACCACTCTTTCTCCTGAGCATGCTGCCTCTCCTACGGAATGAGGTGACAGTTGCTGTTTTTTTTTCTTCTGAAGGGAAAAGGATTGATATTCCGATGAAATATAGCATCTAAGAGCAACTAGGTCCTGACCCACGTCGAACCAGCTAGATTTTTTTAATGTAAGAAAGACAGACAAAGGGCAACAAAAAGGCTGAAAAAGATGCCCAATGAAGGTATCAGTCCACTAAGAGTAGTCAAAAGGATTATCCAAAATCATGTGGGAAAAGTGTTTTGAAACCTCCATATGAAAAGAGTTCAAGTCATAGGTAAAGGGAAATGAGCAGCAGGCAGAGAGTTCAAGAGTTTACTAGCAAAAAGGGATGAAAGATTGATAATCCTGTTAAATCTTGAATTAGGGATATGGACAATAAGGTTGAGAGACAAGATAGGCGTGGGCAGCCATCCCCTCCAACTAATTCGTAATCCAACTGTATTTTTTATCACTAAACAAGCTTAAAAAAAAAACTCCGTCAAGTTAACCTTCTCACCCTCATCACTTTTCTAGTATAGCTCCTCTTCACCACCACCACCACCACCACCACCACCAACAACAACAACAACAACCTTATCATCCAACTAAAACATTAACAAAATCTCCGTCCGGTCAACCACCTCAGCCTCTCACTCTCTTTGTATCTTATCCACCATCAAAACTAAACAACATCACCACTCCTCTAGCACAGCCGCTCTCCACCACCACCATCACCACCACCATCAAAGTAGGTCTCTATGGACACATTCATTTCTGCCTATCACTATCCTTGTCTTCTATAGTCAAAACCAAACAGCGTCACCAGTTTATACTACAACTCCTCTTCCTTACCACCACCACCACCACCACCACCACCATCAGCGCCGCGGCCAAAGTCTCTATGGACACCATCGCCTCCTAGTCATCGTCTCCGCCAAGCCGTGAGGAGGAACACAATCCGATCAGCGCAGGGAAACCACACGAGGCATCAAAGGAACCGCGTGGAGGAGGGAGCCAACAGAAGGGACGGGGAGGGAGTGGGAGAGCATGGGGAAGGGAAATAAAGGCAGAGGGACTGAGAGACGCGCACACACACGAAGGAATCCTCACGGAGAGCCTGTCTATAGGGGGAAGTCCATTCTGTGAGGTGATGAGGATTGATGAAGGTGTTGTGTTACATTGTGTGTGGAATGGAAGTGAAGGTTTGTAACGGTTTATATACTACTACTGATATTACAATAACAATAACAACAACAACTACTACAACTACTACTAATACTATGTTTACGTCGCAAGTAATCTGGACAAGAATACAAATAGAGAGAGAGAGAGAGAGAGAGAGAGAGAGAGAGAGAGAGAGAGAGAGAGAGAGAGAGAGAGAGAGAGAGAGAGAGAGAGAGAGAGAGAGAGAGAGAGAGAGAGAGAAAATCTGTCAATATGTTACTCCAGCAATGTAAATCATAGAAAATTATAGATCACAGTACAACAACAACAACTACTACTACTGCTACTACTACTACTACTAATACTAATACTAATACTACTATGACTACAGTAATTAAAATGATTATCTAAAATGGCTCTGGTTGCGCATTTCTTAATAAAGTATTCATATAATTGCTGCTAATTTCTCGTAAGCATGTGTGTCCTAATTCAACAGTTGTGGGGGCCGGGAAGAGGAGGAGGAGGAGGAGGAGGAGGAGGAGGAGGAGGAGGAGGAGGAGGAGGAGGAGCTAAACCTAAAATAACCCTCCAGAGTCTTATTAATCTTATTTTTTATCTTTTACTTTTTTCCTTCTTCTTCTCTTCTCTACTACTACTACTACTACTACTACTACTACTACTACTATTACCACCACCATTACTACATCTTTACTACTACTGCTACTACAACAATTTTGCTACAACTATTTCAATCATTACTGTCATAAATACTAGCACTAGTATTTAATTACTGTTATTATTACATAAAACAGATATCATTTTTATTTTTTTTTATAAATATAATTGTGACAACAACAACAACAACAACAACAACAACAATAATAATATGGTCTTTTAGCGTTAAATATCATCAAAATGCATTTATTGCAGTCATCAGTACCTCAAAATAGTAACATTAATACTAATTCTAATACTAATACTAATACAAATCATAAAGATAATGATAATAATAATAATAATATCCTAGTCACTATCATCCACACAGCAACATCACTATCCCAGCAGCAGCACCAGCACTATCATTATCACCACCACTGCCATCAACAACACCGTCAGCTCCTCGTCATTATCATCATTAATGGCCACGCTTCACTAAACAAATACATCTTCCTTCGGTGTCTCTTCATCCTGAACTTTTAATGTGCAGTTTATGATGACAAGGGAGAACTAAACGAGATGAAAATAAAATATGATGAGACGATAAGAATCACCACCACCACCACCATTTCAGTCATTACCATCACTATTACCATCACCATCACCATATCACTATAATCACTGCAATGCTGCTGAAAAAAAAGAAAAAAGACAACAACAACAACAACAACAACAACAACAACAGCAACAGCAACAACAACAACAACAACAACACTTACTCAACAAGATAAAGTTGCGCTTCAAGTCCTCTTAGCGACAAACTCCCTTGAGAAGCACAAGGACCTTCACTATAAACTGTGCGACACTTAATTACTCTCTCTCTCTCTCTCTCTCTCTCTCTCTCTCTCTCTCTCTCTCTCTCTCTCTCTCTCTCTCTCTCTCTCTCTCTCTCTCTCTCTCTCTCTCTCTCTTCCCTTACTATTTTATTATTTATCTTCCTATAATTTCTTTCTAATTACAAATGTTCCCGGTTTCCTTTTCTATCGATACTTGGCATTTTATTTCTGATTTTTCTTAAGCCCTCTAAAAAAAGTTTCCCTCCCTCCCTCCTCGCCTCCTCTCACAACCACTCCTGCAGGTCGTGATGTCAAGAGGGTTATACGTTTAAATATAGAAATTACGAGGCAGTGTAGTAGAGCTGATATTTCTGAGCCCAGAGACGGTGTTGTCAAGACGGTGCGCCCTTCAATATCAAGAATCTTTCACCAACTGTAGGAGCAATGTAGAAGCAGGAGTGTTGAATTACGAAGAGCTACAGCAAATAGAACGTCAGGCGAGATGGAGACAGTGTGAGTATGATAGAATATACTGTAGGGAAGAAATTTTTTTTTTTTTTTCGAAGACAATATCGGCAATGTTTCAGTCGACCACCACGTGTTTAAGAATAATACCTCCTCTTTAGTTAACCTGACGAATTTTTCAACACCAGTAACCTTCAAACTACTAATAATACTATTTTTACTTTCTGTAAGTGTCTTCAAACAAATCAGTAAAGTTTGTGGATTTCTGGACAAATACAGCCCGGTGAGTGGTGCAGCGTCTTGGTGTTTAGTCTGGGTAGCGACTGTGTGGCAGCCGAGGTTGATGCGTGGTGAGTGATGAGTGAGGGTGATGTGGTGCGTCGCCAGCCCTACGTGTCCTCCCTGCTGCTGCTGCTGCTGCACGAGAGACGCACAGCTACGTACTAGTTAGTGTCGTAAGCAAACGCTGAGTTATCTCCGGTTTACACGCCCTTGTCTGTGTCTAGGAATAATTAGTCAGCATTAGTGAATATTATAACAATTGGTTCTATATCCCGAGTAATAATTATGTACAAGGAGGAGAGTTGAGTAGAGTAACAACTGTGTCATATGTATTGGCTAACAGTTTACTTGAGAAACCCTAGACGATTATACTCAGCCAAAATAAACCAACAGGCAGTAAAAGATTTAAACAACTCCATTATTCACGCCTTGTGAGGTCAGTGGCGTCTTTAGAAATTATAATCTTTATTTGCAACACTTCTTCAACTTAAGAATTTCCAGCAGTCAAAAGGTTCATGAAAAATATTTAGTAAACAAATAACCAGTGACCGAATATGACTAGATTTTACTTAAACATTCGATTATACCACGAAAAGAAGGTTCTTAAACTGTTTGCATTCCATCGTGAAAGCATGAAATTCATAGTCGTGGCTTAAATTGCCTAGTCTAGAAAAAAAAAAAAGAAACACACACACACACACACACACACACACACACACACACACACACACACACACACACACACACACACACACACACACACACAAAAATATATATATATATATATATATATATATATATATATATATATATATATATATATATATATATATATATATATATATATATATATATATATATATATATATCGACGGTTGCTGCTGGTTGGCAAGGCCTCGTGGGAGTTTCCAGCACTCGGTCACCACAAGGCTTACTGCTGGCACACCTCCTCTTCTGAATAATACACCAACGACTCTCAGTACGACCACAAATCAGCTATTTCACCGATTGCGGAAGGCGGAAGGAGGAATACCGATCAGGGGAGTGTGTTATATCAAGCGGGAAAACTTATACATCAACGACTCGGAATATGGGACAAACCCCACTATTTCACAGGGTGCGGAAGGCGAGAGGAGGAATACCGATCAGAGCTGTGTGTTATGTCGAGCGGAAAGACTTGGACAATATTGCTGGTGACGTGGCGAGTGGCAGCTGTCCCTCAGGCTAGACAATCACACGTCGATGTATTCAGTGGCCAGGAACAGTACATCTAATATGCATGGGTAGCCAATACAGGAAGCGGACGAAGAAAAGGCTTGCGTCACATAGCCTCCAAAACGGAACTCCGGCAGCGGTGCGTAAGTGAGAGAGAGAGAGAGAGAGAGAGAGA
>NC_087172.1:5785000-5787500 GCF_035594125.1 Scylla paramamosain | reverse complement strand
AGGAGGAGGAACCCACACGCTTCTCTCTCTCTCTCTCTCTCTCTCTCTCTCTCTCTCTCTCTCTCTCTCTCTCTCTCTCTCTCTCTCTCTCAAGGGAGTCTGTCGCGTCTCACATGCACAGACACGACCCTCAGGCGCCGTCACACCCACATATCACGACCGCCAGGCACCGTCATACACACACACACACACACACACACACACACACACACACACACACACACACACACACACACACATATTTAAGATTGGTGCCGTCACATCGTCACACTCACACATTCAAGAGCAGGTACCGCCACACACACACACACACACACACACATTCAAGACTAGTACCACCACACAGTCACATACACACATCCACACATGACGATCTCCCAACACCGTCACATCGTCACATACAGACATCACATCACAGTCCTCCAGTGTCGCCACACCCGCACACATCCACGACCAGGCATCGTCACATTGTCACATACATACATCCACGACCTCCAGGCACCGTCACACACACACACACACACACACACACACACACACACACACACACACACACACACACACACACAACCACTCTCCGTCACGTACAAATATCACCGTGAATGATTCCTTACACGTGCATTAACAAAAACATGAACTCCAAGCCTTCTTAATAAAGTAACTGGTATTTTTTTTCCACCTCGTTATGTAATTAATTGTTTGTTTGTTTTTATTCCTTTGTCGAGTTCGTGGGAATTATCATCAGGTGTGTATAATTATTTTTCGTGACGTCAGGCGCTTTGTGGGTGTGTTTTATGGGGCGGCTGTGCGTGATTAGCGAGTCTTTTGCCCCCATTCGCTTTCAGTGTGAGTGCTGCTCGCTTCATACATTAGAGACGCGAAGTGTGGATGTGTGTAGGAATGGTCTGATTATTTTATGGTTCAGGGTTATAAATTACTGTTATTACTGCTATCCCACCACTCCTTGCCCTTCCTTTTCACACCACCTTTTCTTTTTCTTCCTACTTCACCCTTTTCGTTCTTGTCTACGTGTTTTTCCTCCTGCTCTCCTCCTCCTCCTTCTCATCTACGTTTCTTGTTTCTCCTCCTCCTACTGCCGTTTCTGCTCCTCTTCATCCTGCTCCTCCTGCTTTCCCTCTTCCATTCCCCTCCCAAATCCTCTTTTTTCATTTACTCCGTCCCACATCATTCTTCTCCTTTACCACCACCAACACAATCTCCACCTCCTCTTCTTCCTCCTTCTCCGTCACTTCCATCGCCTCCTCCTCCTCCTCCTCCTCCTCCTCCAATCCCTCTTCTAATCAACCTCCTCTACTCCTCTTACTCTAATCTACTTTGATTTTCCCTTCCTTTTACGCTAGAACCACTTCCTCCTCCTCCTCCTTCTCCTCCTCTTCCTCCTCTCTTCTCCTCCTCTTCCTCCTCATCCTCCTCCTCACCTCACCTGTACACTCCCCTGGTCTTCTCGCCTCACACCTCACCTGCAACAGAGGAAACAAAAAGGACATTAATAAAACTCGAAACTCAAACATTGAAGTAACACAAGTTTTTTTCTCATGGTTTGTTTTGCTTGTTCGTTAGGCTTCAGTGAGTGTCGGTTCAGTGCTCCCAATTACTGGCCTGATAAGGGGGAAAAATAGAATGACGGAGGGGAAAAAATAAGGTGTGTTAATAATGTAGTTGGCAATTAGATGGTTTAACGTAAGGTTGCTGTGTTTTTCCTTAATAGAGTTAGTGATTAAAGGGATAAATATGTGTTTCTCTGTTTCATTTCCTGTTTGAGTGGTAAAGTTGATGCTTTACAAGGGTAGGTTTTATTTAGTATGTAGTCAATATTCTTTCTGGCTTTATTTTATTTAGAATTTTATTGGTATTATTTGTTGTTGTTGTTGTTTTTTTCCAGCTGGTGTTTCTGAAGAAGGTAATGCAGTGTGAAAATATGCGTCCATTTGAGTGTGATGGGAGAAATAATGATAAATGGTGGTGGTGGTGGTGGTGGTGGTGGTGGTGATAAAGATGATGATGATGATGGATGTGTTTCAGATAAAAAGAAAATACTACTACTACTACTACTACTACTACTACTACTACCACCACCACCACATTCGCTCATTAACTTCTCCGCACCACAATCTTTCCGTCAACACACACACACACACACACACACACACACACACACACACACACACACAAACACACACATTAATACCTCCAACACATAAAAACTACACTGCAATTACGTGACGTTAATTAAACTCGAAAAAAGAAGAAAAAAAAAAAAGAGAAAGAAAGAAACATGAAGATTGCGCAAATACCAACTTGTGGCATTCGAAGGCTGCGCAAGCTCACCAGTGACGTCACAAAGTAAACAAAGATGGCTGCCGTGTTGACGTCCAGCTGAGGGCTTATGACAAATGTGTGTGTGAGTGTGTGTGTGTGTGTTGGATCTCCTCTTCCTCCCTTTTTCCCATCCCTCGTCTTTCTATATTTGTTTTGTATA